>NC_081362.1:4484994-4784994 GCF_030684315.1 Stegostoma tigrinum | reverse complement strand
GTTAGAAGAAGGTTTGAGATCACAAGGTGCAGTTTTGTGTAGGTTGAAGATGTGTAAACACCAAGAAAAGTCAAACATGCAACAAAGGAAAACCTCACAAGATGCTACATTTTATCCACATTCATAACCAGTAAAGATCTGGATGCTACGGCAAATGCTAAAAAAAATTCAGATAGAAAATGTAAGTCAAATTATTGACATTCAGGCCACTGCCAATGTATTCTGGCTGCCTATCTTGTACTGAACTTGATTAATTCAAGGCTACAACTCATGTTCTGCTGATGCTTGTAGAAACACCCACCAGGTGACCTGCGGTCATGGTTTGTCACATTCATCCATCTTGCACCAATCTCCTACATCCAGTGAAGATCACCTGGAACCACTCAGTGACTTCCATCATCCAACTAGCCCCAGACCAGCTCCACTTTTGGCTGCTTTCCACTTGGATCTCTAGGAGAGTTCCCTGTGGCCTTTCACTTCAGATCAAATGGCTAAAATATTAACATCTTAATTTCTGGGTATTACTTTTTAGAGTTCTCTCTGTTCTTGAAATTTTGCCACAGTTCATGGCTGATTGCAAAATTCAGGTCATTGTTCATTTTTTGTTCTGAAACCATCACAAATTGTTTGCCAGGCCCTAGCAGCTGTTTATATATTATGCAGCTTACTGAGGATTAAAGCTCACAAAATATTGCTAGTGATGGAGTAATACTGTGACTAGTAATGATTTGAGTTCTTAACAGTTTACAACATCATGCCTGTGGTATAAAAATAAAACTGATGTACTTAATTTTTAAACAAAATGAAAATTTAATGATTAAAAAACCTTTAAGTATGAAATTCAGAAAATATAAGGAAGGCAGATGAAAACAATTTTAGCATTTATTTAATAGTGCAGAGAAAATATAAAACAAAAAGAAAATGGACTGTATCAATGTTATTTTCCACTTGAATTAGTATTCTTGCAAATTGTTCCGATGTGCGAATGTTGAAAAGCTTCAACAAAATGTGTCTTTTTTTTAGCAATATTCAAAAAAAATTATGGTGCTATTTGCTTTTGGTTGTTCATTTGTGCTAGCTTGGAGGACTTTTGGATGTTTTACTTTTTAATTTGTTTATTTTTAGCAATGTTGCATTTTTCTAGCTATGAGTAAGTGATTTTCATTCTTCTCTGAAAACTATATGCAATCTTATTATGTGATCAGCACAAAAAAACTGAAATTGACTATGGAGAAGTGAATCACATGGATGCTATGAGGTTAGACTCAGCACGCTGTGACTGTAGAGCATGTTAGGGAAAAACAACCTATGCTCTCATTATCACAGGAACCTATGCTCATATACTGACAAACATAGAACGGCACATACAGATACCACACCTTGTGCTGGAGTTTATGTGGTCTCACCATGTCTATGTTCAGTGGGGAAAGGGGGTAGATGCTCAGCAACTTTCCCTAGAAACTACATGATTTCTTCGGCGCTGGCACATGGAAACATTGAATATATAGACAGGAGTGGGCCATTCAGCCCTTCAAGCCTGGTCCACCATTCAATATGGTCACGCTGATCATCCAACCCCAGTATCCTGTTCTGCTTTCAGCCCATAACTTTTGATCCTTTTGGCCCTGAGAACTATATCCAGCTCCTTCTTGGAAACATTCAACATTTTGACCAAACTAATTTCTATCACACAGGCACAACACTCTCCGGTTGGACAATTTTTCACTTAAGAATAGAAATAGAATCCCCACTGTGTGGAAATAGGCCATTTGGCCCAACAAGTCCACATCAACCCTCCAAAGAGCATCCCACTCCTCTACACTTCCCATGGCTAACACACCTAACCTACACATCCTTGAACACTATGGATAATTTAACATGGCCAACCCACCTAACTTGTACATCTTTAGACTGTGGGAGGAAACCAGAGTACCTAAGAGAAATGCATGCAGGCACAGGGAGAACTTGCAAACTCCACATAGACAGTCGCCTGAAGCTAGAATCGAACCCAGGCCCCGATGTTGTGAGGCAGCAGTGCTAAACACTGAGCCACCCTGCCACTCTTTAACTGTTTTCAAGACATCAATATTTGTTTCCCTGAGTTCCCTAGCTTCAATTTTTCCCGGTCACTCCTGGCCAGTATTCAAAGGCCCTGGACACCCTTGGTCACTACTCTCCCACAACTACTGTCTTGATGTCCAGACAACACTGCAGACCACAACCTTGGTAACTCCAACCAGTAGCCCCTATGGTTATTGCCAACCAGCAATGAGCATGCCCCTCTGTCTCTTTCACCCAATGCTGCCTGTGTCTGCTCAGTCACTCCTGGTCAGCATCAACTGACACCCAGTTGCTCCCAACTAATGCCACAGATGGGTCTCTGATCACTGACTCATTCCTAAATGGCCCACCCCATTTCCTTAGATTGTGAACTCTGTTTCTGGACTCCCCAGTCACCGGGAACATCCTTCCTGCATTTATCCTGTCCAATCCTGTTGGAATTTTATAGGTTTCTACGTGAGTCCCCTCATTATTTCAAGCTCCAGTGAAATTAGTTCTAACCATTCCAGTCTCCATTCAAATGTCAGTACTCCCATTCCCAGGAATCAGTCTAGTAAAGGGTTGTTGCTGTCCTTGCAATGACAGAATATCCTTCTTCAGATAAGGAAGCCAAAACTGTACATAACACTCCAGCTGTGATCTCACCAATACGCTATACAGTTGCAGCAAAACATACAAACTCCTATACTTGAATCGTCTTGCTATGAAGACCAACACACCATTTGCCTTCTTTACTGACTCCTGCATGATTACTTTCAGTGACAGGATACAAGGACATTAAGTACTGTCGCACATTCCTCCTTTCCTGATTTATGACTATTCAAAGAAAAATCTGCCTTCCTGTTTTTGCTGGCAAAGACAATGACCTCATGTTTATCCACAGCACACTTCATCTCCATGTATTTGCCCTCTCATTCAACTTGACCAAGTAGTTAATGACTCAGTTTCAAAAGCTTCCTGTAGTAACAAATTCCACAGGTTCACAACCCTCCGAAAGAAGAAATTCCTCCTTATCTCTGTCTCTACTTCAGTTGTTTTAACAGTTATTAAGCCATAATCCTTTATCCCTAAGCTCCCACTCACCCCCAACAGTGCTCCATACAAATCATTGCAAACTCCTGCCCACACCAACTCCCCCTCCATGAATCTTCACACACTCCATGTCCTAGCCACTCACCCAAGTATCCACCATCACAGACCTTGAGAGCCACATGGAGCTGTTACTCGTACAACTTGATACTGAATGAAGTGCCCCATCATATCACCTATTTAAAGCTCACTGAGTGATTAATCCTTTAGAAAATAAACAAACTTAAATTCACTCATCCACAACAAAAATAATTCATATTTTAACAGCCTCTTCAAGCTGTCAATCTAAGTGTGATTTTAGAATTGCCTGCTAAGATATATACCTTTTGGAATTCAGCCAAGCATTCATAATGACATAACAAGAGGCCTTTAGGAAATGTCAACAAACTATGAATAGATACTATTTTTTCTGTCCGTCCAGCAAAAGGATTTTTAAAAGTCTCATTGACAGTTATAGCCTTTTTAGAAACACTTTAAAAAGTGTAGGCTTTTGTTTCAGCCATCACAACCATTGTAAGTAGCTTATTAATCTTCAAGAGTATAATACCCCATCAACCTTTGGCTAACACTCTGTGGATTAAAGCAGTAGCCAAAATGGGGTCTGTTTGAGACCTAATAGTCCTGTTGAGGTGAGGTTTCTCTCCTGAGTGAATCACACGCTTCACCCTTTCTTGTGGCAGTTAAAACTGGGTTTGTTTGGAAAAGGGGTGACACTTTCACATCCAGGTCATGCCCATCATTTTTAAATGTGAACAGCAGCTGGTAAATTTAAATTCAAGTAAATGAACATAGATTTTTAAAAAAACACTGATACCAGTATTGGTGATCATGAAACCTCTTTTTATTCATTCACAGCATTTATTGCCCAGCGCTAATTGCCCAGAGGGCAGTTAAAGTGTAGAATGCATTGCTATGGGTCTGCAGTCACGTGTAGGCCAGAGCAGGGAAGGATTGCAGCTTCCTTCCCTAAAGGACGTTAATGAATGAAATGGGTTTGTCCCGACAATGGTTTTGTGGACATCATTAGACTCCTAATTCCAGATTTTATTTGAATTCAAATCCCACCATCTGCTATTGCAGGATTTGAAACCAGGTCCCTAGAACATTCCCTGGGTGTTTGGATTAACAGTCCACCGATAATACCTCTGGGCTATTGCCTCCCCCAAGCCTCCAAATTGTCAATTAAAAAACAATTTTGTTTTCTGTTGCACCTCAGCCAGGGCTTTTGTTTGGCCTGTATATGATTCCATGCCAACGTGGTTGATTCAGAAATGGTTTAACACATCCTCTAGCCAGGAGCAATAAAGGCTGGCTTTAGTAGCAATGGCCGCATCCACCTCATCAAGCCTCCTTTGACAGCGCTCGAAAACCCATAGCCTCTACCCCCTAGAAGCGTAGTGGATACATGGGAACACCACTGCCTGCAAGTTCCCTTCCAAGCACTCACCATCCTGAGTTGGAATGACAGAACCGTTCCTTCAGTGTCACTGGGTCAAAATCCTGGAATTCTCTTCCAGGCAGCACTGTGGCTGCATCTACAGCACATGGACTACGACAGTTCAAGAAGAAAGCTCACCATCTCTTCTGCCAAGGCAGTTAGAGATAGATAATAAATTCTGGCCCAGCCAATAACTTTCATATCCCATGAGTAAATAAAACAAAAACGCAACTCTCTATCCCTTGTTACCCTTAAATGTATCCATGCCATTCACCTCCATTCCCATCCTTTGGTAGTATCCCTGTCTCTGAGTCAGCAGTTCCAGGTTCATGACCCTCACCAGGTCATATTGGCAAAGGAAGGTGCATATGCAAATGTGGCTAAACAGATGGAGCATCAGCCTGTAAATTCTTCCAGTCTTTTTGATGGACAGGCAGTAAGAGGAGTAGAGTCACCTGGTCATCCATCCTGCAGCAGGCAATCACAGATGCAGCGCTTTGTCCAACACAAAGTCAGCCCATGGCCTACCTTTGAAAATGAGGACTGGGAAACAGTCATTCAAATTTCCAAAGTGGAGGCCATTCACCACTGCCTGGATAAAGATACCTATTGCATTCCAAGTGAATGATTAAACAAACTCACACATCAACAGCCACCATGGACAGAAAGTGTGTGCCTGTGCCCTGAGCTCCCAGGTGTTCTTCCCCTCCATTTATATTTGTAAGCTGATTTAATAAAACACAGCTTTAAGTATAAAAGAAGAGAAGTAACCAGAAACAGCTAAAAGGTAGCAGAGTCTAGCGGTTTAATAACATAAACATTTTACCAGAAACTAAAGAAACCAGTCATCTGGAAAAAAACACTTCATGATGTTCCACCCAAAAGTAAACAGGGAAGGTCAGGGCCCAAGCCACCAAAGCGAGAATGGAGTGAAATCAGTAAAACCAGGAAACATCACTCTGTTGCCAGTTCGGATGTGGAGGCAGCTTTGGTTTGGTAAAGTCAGAAGTCAGATGACACCACTTTATAGTCCAACAGGTTTATTTGAAATCATAAGCTTTCAGTGCAACTTCACCTGGCAAAGGAGCAGTTCTCTGAAAGCTTGTGATTTCAAATAAACCTGTTGGAACATAACCTGGTGTCATTTGACTTTTGACTCTGTCGCCAGTTAACGGTCCTTATCAACCTTCATGAAGAAATATTGTACAACAAATTGGGATACTTTCAGAAAGTTGCAACATCTTTGAGTGAATGAAGACACAATAGCATTGTTCTGTTGAGTAAGTCAATTGTAAAGTTGTAATGTTGTTGAAATTTGAGTAAGGCATAAGTGGTATTCATAAGAAAATTCCTGAAAATTGTGATTTCCCTGATGTTAAAGGTGACTCCTTACCACTCACACACATGTAACTTGAACTCAAATCAAGGCTTAAGATGCTGGCCAATCTACACCATGTCTGGGCAAAATATTTTATTCCTGAGATGCTAGTCGACCAAAGAACTGAAAAAAAAAACACACCATGAATTGTAAGAATAAGGCCTCTAATTATAGACCAGACATTTTATTTCACAGGTGGGAAGCTTCTAGAAATAATTATTGGGGATAGAATTAAAAGAAAGGTAAAGTTGCCATCATCCTACTAGACCATAGGGCTGCTCTCTCATCAGAGAAGGAGAGAGAGAGAGAGAGAGGGAGAGAGAGAGAGAGAGAGAGAGAGAGAGACGACGATGAGTGGTGGCTTAACCTGAGGGTCACCATGCCTCAGGCGAGGGGAAATGTTGAGAAGGAGAATCCTTCATGGCAACCTCAGCTGGTGTGCCATGATGTAGAGGTACAAGTGTTGGACTGGGGAAAACAAGGTCAGAAGTTACTGAAGACTTCACTTGAAGGGGCAGCGCTGTGAAAGCTTGTGATTTCAAATAAATCTGTTAGACTATAACCAGGTGTCATGTGACTTCAGCTGCTGTGGGAATTGAACCCATGCCATGCTGCTCATGGCACACTGCATTGCAGGACAGTAATCCAGTCAACAGAAATAATCAGCACCCTGAATCAAATTAGTAGTCATACGAAAATAGATAGGTTTATTAGGAAGAATCAGCACAATTTCAAAAAGGGAAATCACGTGTAACTAACTTTCTGGATTTTTGTTTGAAGAAGTAGCAGTTTTGATGGGTGAAGTGATGGGGTGAAGTGATGGGGTGAAGTGGGGGGTGAAGTGATGGGCTGAAGTGGGGGGTGAAGTGATGGGGTGAAGTGATGGGGTGAAGTGATAGGTGAAGCGATGGGGTGAAGTGGTGGGTGAAGTGGTGGGTGAAGTGATGGGGTGAAGTGGGGGGTGAAGTGATGGGGTGAAGTGGTGGGTGAAGTGATGGGGGTGAAGTGATAGGTGAAGCGATGGGGTGAAACGATGGGGTGAAGCGATGGGGTGAACTGATGGGTGAAGTGATGGGTGAAGTGAAGTGATGGGGTGTAGTGACGGGTGAGGTGATAAGGTGATGCATTTTGGTAGGAAGAACATAGATGGATGTTATAAAATAAAAAGATCCAGGAGCAAAGGGATTGGGTACATTTGTGCACAGACGATGGGGGAGGTGCTGGCCTATTGGTATTATCGCTGGACTGTAAATCCAGAAACCCAGATAATGTTCTGGGGATCTGGGGTCGAATCCTGCCATGGCAAATGGTGGAAATTGAATTCAATAAAAATGTCTGGAATTAAGAGTCTAATGATGACCATAAATCCATTGTTGATTGCCAGACAAAACCATCTGGTTCACTACCGCTCTTTAGGGAAGGAAACTGCCATCCTTACCTGGTCTGGTCTATATGTGGCTCCAGACCCACAGCAATGTGGTTGATTCTTAACTTCCCTCTAGGCAATTAGGGATGGTCAATAAATACTGCTTAGCCAGCGACACCCCTCATCCCATGAATGAATAAAGTAGGTCATTGAATATGGCAAGAGAAGTGAAAGAAGCATTTGATAAAGCTTATAGCTTTATTAATAAAGTCATAGCCTAAAACAACAAGTCAGTGATGCCAAACTTGAATAAGTCATTCATCTAATCTCAATTAGAGTACTGCCCATAGTCAGGGCGCTACACTGTAAGGAGGGATGTGAGCACATTGGAGAGAGTGCTGAAGAGATTTGCGAGAATGGCTCCAGGAATAAAAAAAAGCACATATTATCAGGATAGATTGGAGAGGTTGATCTGATCTCCCTGGAGAGAAAGTGGCAAAGGCAAGATCTGATGGAAGTTTTCAATTTCATGAGGGAGCAAATAGAGTGGGTAGGGAGAATCTGTTCCCTCGTATTGAGGATTAAGAAGGTGAAGGCACAGACTTAAAGAGATTTGTAAAAAAAGCAACTGTGATGTGAGAATATGAACGTTTTCACACAACAGCGTGGCTGGGGTCGGAATGAGCTGTCTGGATGTGTAATGGAGGCAGGTTCAGTTCAAGAGGTTCCTGGATGATTATTTAAATAACTGCAATGTGCAAGGTCATGGGAAAAGTCACAGATGCTCAACTTAAGAGCTGCTACACACAACGACGGACAAATATTCGGCGCTATTTAAATTTAATCCGCGCAAGTTTTTGGACCTGATGCGGCCTTTGACATTTGACGGATTCACGTTTTCAGTTGAGTGCGGGAAGATGTTCAGGTGTCCCACTACAATGTAGTCGCTGTTTCAGCACCACGGACAGCTCAGAACGCCTACCGCGATAGTTACGCAGTCAGTAAGCTACACATTAGTTCATCAACCTCAGCGCGAGTGGGAGCTGACCCCTGACACTCTACGTCGAGCTGGGTCCATCTCATCTTGTCCTGATTTCTGTCCGGCACCCCTCGAAAACCCCGTCCCAACTGAAGCCATCCCCGATGCGACTCATCCTTTCGAGAAATCGATAAATCGAGAAATCTGTTGGATTTTACAGCTCGTGCAACACACACACACACACAGAACACACACACACAACGATACACACACAGACACATATACAACGACACACACACAGATACGCACACATACATACTGATACACGCACAAAGATACACACATAGAGATACACACAGACACACATGGAGATACACACTGACACATACATGCACACACACACAGATACACACAAGCACAGTCACACACACAGGTACACACAGTGACACATACAGACACACACACCAGGACAGAAACACACATACACAAACACATACACGCACACACACACTCACTCACAGAGACACACAAACACACACACACATACACACACACCCACACACATACACACACACACACACACACACACACACACATCATGGGAGCTTTCAGCACTCCATGTAATACCCGATCAGTTTAAATTATTGATCAGGTCATTATCTGATATCTGAACATTCTGACTGGTGGAGCTGAATGATGCAGTGTGGGTGTTTTATTTCTGCCGCAGCTCTCTGTACAGGGTGCCTTGTTTGTTAGTTTGGAACATGAAAACCAGCAGCGGAACTATTGGAACTGGGGTTACTGTAACAACAGCTTAAATTCCACACACACACGCACAGACCCACCTCTTTCCCAGGCATGACCCAGATAAGAATATTTCCAAACGCACCACAGGAGTGGAGCTTCTCACAGTTCCTTAACCATACCTGATACTATTCTGTGCCCTATACACTGATGCACTTTAGAGCTGTCTTTTGCAAAACCAAAATGACCAGCACTATAAACTCAAAAGCACAGTTAGCTCTCCACACTGGAAGCTTGGCGTTGAGGATCCACTAGCTAATAGCTGATAAATGAATAGGGAATGAATGTCAGCCCAAAGAAGCTGGGGATGTGGGGGGTGGGGGTTTGATTTAACATCAGTAAGGATCAGGGAAAATCCCAACTCCCACGACCGTAATGAAGTCGTTGGGGTTATTTCCTAAACTGAGTGAAGCCGGGAGATGGTAGACAGGACATTTCAATGAAAACACTCAGCAACCTCAAGCCTTGCAGAGGAAGGTCATGTGAAACTTTCTCCTGTCAATGACGAGCTCTGTGCGGGACAAAAAAAAGCCCAGCCAGGAACTGACGGCAGAAATTACAGCACTCTGGCAACATTTTTGTTTGCTTCTCTACCAAAGTGCATTTCAGGGGATCCTCTGTCATCCTTTGTTTTTTGCCTGCGATTAAGAGAGAGAGGAAAAACCATAAACCAACGATTTATCCCAATTTTATATGATAATCACTGGGCGAGGCGGAATGCGGGATATCTCCAAATATAAAACAAATGGAGAATGTGCAAAAGTACAGTTTAGAACGGCTCTATTTGATCACATTCACCATGTTTTTTTTTGCATGTACGTCGTATTGACAGAAACACACAATTCCTTCAATAGCACAATTCCTACCTTCCTGACAGCGATGAAGCCTGAGTCTGCAGCAACCCGTTGGGCGACCCCATCGCCGCCGTCTAACTGCACCAAGAAGTGGTTGGTGTACAGCTTCTGAGGAGCCGCTGTTGTTGCATAGAGAACTGCATTGATCATCAGAAGGAGCAAGTCCCTTATAAATCCTCGCTTCATCTCTCTATATCTCTTGCGCTGGAGCAGTAACTGTTAGCCAAGAGAGACAGGAGGGAGAGAGAGAAATGGGGAGGTAAGGGAATGGGATAAACACGAACGATGACTGATTGCTACCGCACGCACTTCGCTGGAGTGCTTCAAGCCGAGGAGCAGGCGGAGGACGGAGCTATGCAGTTCAAAGGGGGACCGCCTCGCGGTCCTCTCTCTCTCTCTCTCTCTCTGTGGGTTACGAACGATGCTACATGTTCCGCCGCCGATCCTATAATTCATGGAGAAAATCCCAGCTCCCTCACTGGATCATGTGGCAGGCACGTCAAAGCCATGAAACATTCAGAATTACGTTCCAGCAGGGAGGGGGTGAACCTGACAGGAGCGATGTCAGGAATACGGTTTCTAAAGAAAATACAAACACGATTTGCACCACAGTGAGACAGAAGTGGATATGGGCTCCTCAGGGTAGATCGTGGTCATTTCACTGTCCCGGTAATCTCATGGGGTTTCGACTCACACATTCCGGCGGAATTCGATTCTGCGGCAGAGGAAAATATCCCCCAAATAGGCGGCATAAAGATACCGACCAATAACAGATTAATCCAAACTTCTTTGTTTAGAAATAGGTGAGAGTGTGCAACTTAACTGGCACAAGGAGTGAAGTGCAAAGTGACCAGATAAATTTGATTTGATTTATTGCTGTCACGTGAGCCCAAGTACAGTGAAAAGTTTTGTTTTGTGAGCAATACAGGTAGATCAGAACAAACAAAGTCATACAGATCACGGGTGCTTGGGCAGAGCCAGGCATATAAGGTTACACTGCACAAAAGCCAGATCAACATTAGATTTGTAATTACAGAGGTCCATTCGCCAATCTGATAACAGAGGGGAAGAAGCTGTTCTCGAACCTGCTGGTGTCTCTGTTCAAGCTTCTGTGTCTTCTGCCTGATGGAAGAGGTTGGAAGAAAGTATAACCAGAGTGGAAGGGGTCTTTGATGATGTTGGCTGTGTTTCCACAGCAACAAGAGGTATAGATGGCACGCATAGATGGAAAGCTGACTTCCATTATGGTCTGGGCTATGCACACACTTGCTGTAGTCTTTTACAGTCCTGGGCAGAGCAGTTGCCATATTGAGCTGTGAGGCACCCAGACAGAATGCCTTCTATAGCGCTTCTGTAAAAGTTGGTAATGGTCCTTATGGACATGTCAGACAGGAATTTAGCCTCAGCAGGACTATTGTCCCTACACCAGGGTATCTTCAGTTACCACAATAGGCTGGTGAAGTTGGGATGGTTTTCCGTTGAGAAAAGAAGGGCAAGAAGAGATTTACATCCTTAAAGTTACAGACTGGTGACAGACAGAGGACACTTGATCCTTGAATTCGCTCTGCCATTCGATTGGGTCAGAGCTGACTTGATTATTTCATGTCCATGTCTACCCAGTATCAGTAGGAAGGATATATTGTCCTTGGAGGGAGTACAACATATGCTTACGAGGATGATACTGAGACTTCAGGGGTTATGAGGAGAGATTAGACAAACATTGCCTGTTCTGTCTAAAATTTAGAAGGTTAAGGGTGATCTAATTGAAGTCTTCAAAATATTAACAGGAAAAGACAGGGTGGATAAAGATAAACTGTTTCTACTGGTTGGGGATTCTAGAGTGGTGGGGGTGGGGGTGGGGGTGCACAATCGGAGCATTAGGGCCAGATCATTCAGCAGAGATGTTAGGAATCACTTTAGCATACAAAGGGTGGTACAGATTTGGAACTGTCTTCCACAAAAGGCAGTGGGTGCTGGATTGGTCATTAATTTTATATCTGGGATAGATACATTCTTGTGAAGCAAAGGTATAAAGGGTTATGGAGTTAGTTCACAGTTCAGCCATGTTCTCATTGAGTAGTGGAACAGGCTCAAGGGGCTAAATGGCCTGCTCTTGTTCCTATTTTATTCCCATATTTATGAAGAATCTACCTAATTTTGCCTTAAAAATATTCTTACTGCTTCCATCAGCTTTTCAGGAGAGTATTCCAAACACTTCCAAGCCTTCATCAGAGAGAAAAAAAATTGTCATCTCTTTTTCAAGTGGGTGCCTCATGGTTTTAAACAATGACCTCCTAGTTCTAGATTCACCCACGAGAGGAACCATTCTTTCCACATCCACCCTGTCAAGATACTTCAGAATCTTAAATGTTTCAATCAAGTGGTCTATTACTCTTCAAAACTGCAGTAGCTACAAGCCTAGCCAGTACAATCTTCCCTTCTTAGACAACCTATCATTCTAGATATTGGTCTAGTAAACCACAAATAAAGAAACTAATACTGTACATAGCATACCTGATGTCATCTCACCAATGCCCTATACAACCTCCCTAGTTTTAATATTCAATCTCTCGCCAACAATAAACAATATCATTCAATCAGCTTTTCTAATTATTTGCTGTTCATTCGTACTAACTTTCTGAGATTCATTTAAAAGGCATTGGGTCAGGTATATGAATAGGAAAGGCTTAGAAGGATATGGGCCAAATGCAGGCAAATGGAACTAGTTAAATTTGGGAAACCTGGTTGACATGGACAAGTTGGATCAAAGGGTCTGTTTCCACGCTGTATGACTGATTCTATGACACTCAGAACTTTCTGCATCTCAACACTTAACAATCTCACCATTTAGATAATATGCTTCTGTTTTTTTCTTGTTCCTGCTGAAAAATAAGGCAAATTCATATTTTCCCACATTATGCTCCATTTTCCAGATCTATTCCCACTCACTTAACCTCTTCATCTTCTTTTGTAGCTTGCTAAAGTCCACTCTGAAACTTAATTTCCTATCTATCTTTGTGTAATCAGTCCATTTAGCAACAAAACCTTTGGTATCTTTATCCAAGTCATCTATATTAATGTAAAAAGAGTACTCAGCACTGATCCCTGTGGCAAGCCACTTGTTACAGCTTGCCAACCGGAAAATGACCCTGTTGTGCCAAATCTCTCTTTCCTGCCTACTAGCTAATCTTCCATCCATGCCAATTTATTACTCCCTTCAGAATGAGCTCTTATCTTGCACAATATCCTTTGATGCCTTTAGAAATCTAAGTGCAACACATCATACAATCCAGGAGCATGGAAACAGGCCCCCAGCCCAACTAGTCCACACTGAACCTTAAAGCATCCCACTCAGACCCACACCGCTATAACCCATCTAATCTACACCTACCTAATCCCTGAATACTATGGGAAATTTAGCATGGCCAATCCCACCTAACCTGCACATCTTTGGACTGTGCGAGGAAACCGGAGCACCTGGAGGAAACCTATACAGACATGGGGAGAATGTGCAAACTGCACACGGACAGTTGCCCTGGGGTGGAATTCGAACCCAGGTCACCAGTGCTGTGAGGCAGCAGTGCTAACCACTAAGCCACCGTGCTGCTGGCTTCCTTTATCCATAGCATGTGCCACTCTCTGAAAGAACTCCAATAAGATGTGTAAGAGATCATGTAGTTTCTTTTTTGAGGCTTTAAACTGGAATTGAAGTTGTACTGCTATAAAGCTGAAATACGAAGAGAGTTTTGCAACTTGGAGACATCAAGTTCTCCTCATTTTTAACTGTGACAGACAATATTGCTTTTTAGCACAGTGAGAGAGCTCATTTAAGACCAAGTGGAACCGAGAGTCTTAGAATTCTGGAAATTCAGCCTGACAACAGCTGTCATTGTACTCAGGGAGGATATTCGTGGGAATAAGTCCAGGGACGTTATTTGGCTGGAACTGATAAATAAGAAAGGGATGATCACTTTATTGGGATTGTCCTGTAGACCTCTAGATAGTCAGTGGGAAATTGAGACACAGCTGTCTATAAGAATAATAGGGTGGATATCGTAGGGGATTTTTAACTTTCCAAATGTAGCCTGGGACTGCCATAATGTTAAGGGCTTGATTGGACAGGAATTTGTTGAGAGCCTACAAGAAAATTTTCTTCTGCAGTATGTGGAAGTATCTAGCAGAGAAGGTGCAAAACTTGACGTCCTCTTGGGAAATAAGCCAAGAAAGGTGATTGAGGCGTCAGTGAGGGAGCACTTTGGGGCCAGTGACCATAATTCTGTTAGATTCAAAACAGTGATGGAAAAAGATAGACTGGATCTAAATTGGAGGGAAGGCCAATTTTGATGACATTAGACAAGAACGTTCAGAATTTGATTGGTGGCGGGGGGGAGGGAGGGGGTTGAAGGTTCACACGTAAAGATATGGCCGGTAAATGGGAAGCCTTCAAAAATGAGATAACAAGAGTCCAGAGGTAGTATGTAGGGCAAGGCCGGTAGGTGCAGGAAATGCTGGATGACTAGAGAAATTGAGGTTTTGGTTAATTGAGAAGGAAGAACATGTCAGGTATAGACAGGAGGAATCGAGTGGATCCCTAAAAGAGTATAACGGCAATAAGAATTTAATTAAGAGGGAAGCCAGGTGGAAAGGGGACATGAGATAGTTTGGCAAATAAGGTTAAAGAGAATTCAAAGGGATTCTACAAATACATTGAGTACAAAAGGGCAACTAGGGAGACAATAGAGCCACTTAAAGATCAGCAAGGCCACCTATGTGTGGAACCACAGGAGATGGGGAAGATACTAAATGTGTATTTTGCATCAGTGTTTCAGTGGAGAAAGATATGGAAGAAGGAGAATGTGGTGAAATAAATAGCAACAACCTGAAAAATGTCCATATTACAGAGGAGGTGGTGCTGGATGGCTTAAAAAGCATAAACGTGGATAAACCCCCGAATCTGATCAGGTGTATCCTAGTACTCTGTGGGAAGCTAGGGAAGTGTTTGCTGAGCCCCTTGTTGAGATATTCGTATTATTGATAGCCACAAGTGAGCTGCCGGGGTTGGCTAATGTGGTGCCACTATTTAAGAAAGGTGGTAAGGAAAAGCCAGGCAGCTACAGACCTGTGTGCCTGACATCAGTGGTGGGTCAGTTGTTGGACCGAATCCTGAAGGACAGGGTTTACACGTATTTGGAAAGGTAAGGACCGATTAGGATTAGACAATATGGCTTTGTGCGTAGTAAATCTTGTCTCATCAAGTTGGTTGAGTTTTTTGAAGAAGTAATGAAGAGGATTGATGAGGGCAAAGTGGTGTATGTGAGCTATACGGGCTTCAGAAAGGTGCTTGACAAGGTTCCTCATGACAGATTGGTTAGCAAGGATAGATTACATTGAATACAGGGAGAACTAGCGATTTGGATACAGAACTGGCTCGAAGGTAGAAGACAGAGGATGGTAGTGTAGAGTTTCAAAACAAATTAGAGGCTCATGACCAGCAAGTGTACCACAAGAATCCATGCTGGGTCCACTGCTTTTCATCATTTGTATAAATGATTTGAATATGAACATAGGAGGCATGGTTAGTCAGTTTGCAGATGACACCAAAATTTGAGGTGTGGTAGACAGTGAGGCAGGTTACCTCAGAGTACAACAGAATCTTGATCAGATCGACCGATGGGCCGAGGAGTGGTAGATGGAGTTTAATACAGATGTGTGAGATGCTGCATTTTGGAAAGGCAAATCAGGACGGGACTTATACATTTAATGGCAAGGACCTGGAAGAGTTGCTTGAAAGTGGAGTCCCAGGTAGATAGGATAGTGAAGAAGGCATTTTGTATGCTTGCCTTTGTTGGTCAGTGGACATTCGTTTGGCCACTTCTGGGATACTGTATGCAATTCTGGCCTCCCTACATTGGAATGATGTTGTGAAATTTGAAAGGGTTCAGAAGAGATTTACAAGGATGTTGCCAAGGTTGGAGGGTTTGAGCGATAGGGAGAGGCTGAATAGGCTGGGACTATTTTCGCTGGAGCATTGGAGGCTGAGGGGTGAACTTATAGAGGTTTATAAAATTGTGAGGGGCACAGATGGGTTAAATAGACAGGGTCATTTCCCCTGGGGTGAGGGAATCCAAAACTAGAGAGGCAAAGGTTTAAGATGAGAGGGGAAAGATTTAAAAGGGATCTAAGGGGCAACTTTTTCACACAGAAGATGGTGTGTGTGTGGAATAAGCTGCCTGAGGAAGTGGTGGAGTTGGGTACAATTACAAGATTTAAAAGACATCTGGATGGGTATATGAATAGGAAGGGTTTAGAGTGATATAGGCCAAATGCTAGCAAATGGGACTAGGTTAATTTAGGATTTCTGGTTGGTCCGGACTAGTTGGGCTGAAGGGTTTGTTTCTGTGCTGTATATCTCTATGATTGATTGAACTGCAATTTGTTACAAAGTTGCATATAAAAGGGTAACAGAAACATCAGGGCTTGTGATCTGAAAGAGTGGTCTATAAAATCACTAGGAGCATAGGTAAGTTTGATAGTGAACAGCTTTCCTCATGGTAGGGACATCTGGACAACGAGGACACCTAAGTCAGGCTCCTGCTGATAGACCGCAGCTACACCTTCAACACCGTTATCCCCTCCAGGCTGATCTCAAAGCTCTGAGATCTAGGTCTCAGTTTCACCCTCTGCAAATGGATCCTTAGCTTTCTGACCCACAGACCACATGAAGTGAAGATAAACAAATGTACCTCCTCCATAATAACACTCAACACAAGATCCCCACAAAGATGCATTCTCAGCCACCTCCTATACCCCCTCTACACTCAGGACTGCCAAATTCCAAATGAATGCTATCTACATGCTTGCAGACAAGACCACCATGATGTCTAACAACGTTGAGTCAGAATATAGAAAGGAGATACAGTGCCTGGTGTCATGGTGCAATGCTAACAACTTCTCTCTCAATGCTGGCAAAACAAACTGATAATTGACTTCAGGAAGAAAAGAGGAGAACATGCCCCCATATGTATCAACAGCAAGGAGGTTGAGAGGGTCGACAGCATCGAGTTCCTCATTGTGACGATAGCCAACAACCCATCCTGGACATCCCCCATGTCAATGTGTCGGTCAGTAAGGCATAACAATGCATCTTTTTCAGGCAGCTCACAAAATTTGACATGTCCATAAGGTCCCTCACCAACTTCTATAGATGCATTATTGAAAGCATATGCCCAGGTGCCTAATGGCCTGGTATGGCAACTGCTCTGCCCAGGATTGTAGGACCATTACGGAAGCCAACCTCCCATCTGTGGACGCTATTTACACATCTCTTTCCATAGAAAGGCTGCCAACATCATCAAAGACCCTTTTCACCCCTGTAATGCTCTCCTACATCCTCTTCGGTCAGTCAAGAGAAACAGAAACTTGAACACATGCACCAAAAGTTTGAGAACCATTTCTTCCCTGCTATTATTAGATGGATGAATGGGCTCTCTAACTTCAATTAATGCTGAACTTCTCAATGTTGATCTTGCCTTGCATTCGTCCTATGCAGTATATTGTGTATGCCTCACTCTGTTCAAGCCCCCTGATCTGTATATTCTTACTTACTGCACAGCCTGCAAACAAATCTTTTTCACTGTACTTAGGTACATGTGGCAATAAACCAAATCAAATCAAATCAAACCAGTGGGTCCAAGAGTAGGAGGCATACGTTTAAGGTGAAAGGGTAGAGATACAAAAGGGT
This sequence comes from Stegostoma tigrinum, assembly GCF_030684315.1. Taxonomy (NCBI): domain Eukaryota; kingdom Metazoa; phylum Chordata; class Chondrichthyes; order Orectolobiformes; family Stegostomatidae; genus Stegostoma; species Stegostoma tigrinum. The sequence continues at coordinate 4,767,284 of NC_081362.1, read as the reverse complement.
CCAAAGAGGCAATTTTTTCACTCAGAGGGTGGTGACTGCCTGGTACCAGCTGCCAGAAGTTAATGGTGGGAGCGAATACAATTTCATCATTTAAGAAACATTTAGACAGGCACGTGGTTGGGATAGGTCTGGCCGGATATGGATCACATGCAGGCAAATGCATGTTTACAAATTCACAAGTTTAATTGTGAAAACTGGCAGTTATGAGTAAGTTGGGCCAAAGGGCCTGTTTCCATGCTGTAGACCTCTATGACTCTCTACGACATCCATCCATCTCTCTCCCACTGTTTGGGGCATACAATAGAAAAGCCAATAAAGCTTTATCTACGGACAATATCTGTGTCAAACTATTTGTCTTCTGTTTTCCTTAATTGTAAATGAGTATGTGTGTATTTGAAGGTGTATAGTTTAAGCTGCACAGTGTACAAAAGATAGCCTTTCTTTATCTTTGCCATTTTTGTTTTCCGTTAGTGATAAAATCTGGCACAAATTGCTTTCATCTTGAGTAGCCATTAGTCTGGCAAATTGGGCATCTTGGTGATTAAATTAGGGTTTATGCATTTTGTGATGGCACGTGTAACAGTCAAGCATAAACATCTTCCCAGTTAAGCCATGACAAATGGTTAAATTTGATTTTGCTTTCTCAAAACCCTGTTGGCTCTGTCTGATTGCCTTGAAGTTATTTGAATGGCTACACTACCTTTAGTAATAGGTTCAAATTGATCCATTAAGTGTCCATACAGAACAATGTATAATTTTGTGCTCCGTATTATTGGACCAAACAACTACATTGTAAAACATTGTTTGCTTTGCTTCACATTGTGGTTTGCATTTTGGGATCTGACAAGGCTATGAGTACTCAATATTACTAAACCCTGTGATCTAACATGCACAGCTAGACACAGATATCAGAAGGTTGCTGTCTGAGTTGTCGACAGCTCTTCCACCAGCTTTCCCATAACATTAAATTACTGAGACATTGGGCATTTAAACACGTAAAGAGGAATTTATTTAAAGGAATTCACCCATGACTATCCCCTGAACATGCCAGAAAACATTTAGCCTGGTGCTTTTATTAGCAAATGAATTATAAAATCATGATCAGTCTTAATTATTGCCAAACGGCTTCTCTGGTATTGACAATTAACTTTGACAATTCAGGAGTTTCATTGCATCACATTTTAAATATTGTGGGAAATTTTAAGAGACTAAATTTTACAAAAATAGTCCTTTCTTTTGTAATTTTTCATTGCAATCTCATCATATTTACCTCTATCTGGCTTCCTGCACAGAATTTTATTTTGAATTAAACCTTCTAACTTAAACTCCTGCATGTTTTAGTGAAAAATTATCAATCTGATTGGTTAACGAGATGCACTTCTGCTTACATTGTTGCATGCAGACAGATCCTATATACAGGAACCTATACTGTTTTTAACTCCCAGTGACTGTATGTTTCAATGTAGAAAACCATAGAAAGCCTGTGGGCAAGTCTAACCACTATCAGCAGAGCACTGTTGTGTAAAACTGGGCTCAAGCATTACATGCTCAAAATAAGTAAAGAAAAATAAATTAAAATAAGGAACAGAAGACTAATTAAATAGAAACTGTACTCAATTTCAATCCAATTTGTTTCTTTCCTTCAATTTTTAAAAAAAAACATGTTTTGGCAGAGTCAAAGGAGACATAACATTTGTGGAAATATTTTGTGTCACGATTCCTAAACGTAAGGCATCACATGGCTCAAATTCTAAGTAGATCCTAGAAGCTTTTTTGTTCTCAGAGAAATAAACTGTTCCCTAAGATGTAATGTTTCATTTAGGTATAAATAGGTGTAAACATACTATCATTATCATCTGTGGGAAGCGCTGTGAATCAATTCTACAAAAGAACACATTAACAGATCACATTAATGTAAATAACAGTCATTTTCCAAATATACTGCAGGTTATATTCTAACTTGCCTGATTATTTCAGACCTCCCTTGCCAATTGCACAACCATTAATTCTCCTGGATCAGTAGTTTCATCAAAGACACAAACCAAGACCTATACATAATGATCTGTATCATCAGTAGCACAAGAGGCATTACATTTTCCTGTTAAGTCAGTCGGAAGAAGCATTGTACCCCTGTACTCCTTCAAGGGTCTGGATGGGACCATTTTCTCTAGTCCATTGCACACGGGTACAAAGTAATTATTGCTTGGAAACAAAAAAAAAGTCCTTTGTGAAATGTAAAAGTAGTTTTGCATATAAATAAATTATTAATGTTTGTCAATGCTAACATTAAGATCCTATCAGCTAGAAATTCAGTGACTGAAGCCTTTAACTTCCCTCAAGATCGTGGCCTTCATTCATGTGATGTTATTTTTCTTTTCTTTGCAATTTAATCCAAAATGAAAAGGCACCAAATTTGAACTGACAATGTGTCCTGTATCGGGGTGATTATTCTTAAAAATGATATGCAGTTTTCAACCTACAAAAGCTTTCAAAATGAGACTGAAAACATGAGAGATAATGGGAACTGCAGATGCTGGACAATCCAAGGTAACAAAGTGTGGAGCTGGATGAACACAGCAGGCCAAGCAGCATCTCAGGAGCACAAAAGCTGATGTTTGGGGCCTAGACCCTTCATCAGAGAGGGGGATGGGGAGAGGGAATGGGAATAAATAGGGGGAGAGGGGGAGGCGGACTGAAGATGGAGAGAAAAGAAGATAGATAGAGAGGAGAGTATAGGTGAGGAGGTGGGGAGGGGATAGGTCAGTCCAGGGAAGATGGACAGGTCAAGGAGGCGGGATGAGGTGGTAGGTAGGAAATGGAGGTGCGGCTTGAGGTGGGAGGAAGGGATGGGTGAGAGGGAGAACAGGTTAGGCAAGCAGAGACAGGCTGGGCTGGTTTTGGGATGCAGTGGGGGGAGGGGATGAACTGGGCTGGTTTTGGGATGCAGTGGGGGAAGGGGAGATTTTGAAGCCTGTGAAGTCCACATTGATGCCATTGGGCTGCAGGGTTCCCAAGCGGAATACTCATATTCTTCCCCGCTTGGGAACCCTGCAGCCCAATGGCAGCAATGTGGACTTCACAAGCTTCAAAATCTCCCCTTCCCCCACTGCATCTCAAAACCAGCCCAGTTCTTCCCCTCCTCCCCCCACTGCATCACAAAACCAGCCCAGCTCGTCCCATCCCCCCACAGCATCCCAAAACCAGCCCAGCCTGTCTCTGCTTCCCTAACCTGTTCTTCCTCTCACCCATCCCTTCCTCCCACCCCAAGCCGCACCTCCATTTCCTACCTACCACCTCATCCCGCCTCCTTGACCAGTCCGTCTTCCCTGGACTGACCTATCCCCTCCCTACCTCCTCACCTATACTCTCCTCTCTACCTATCTTTTTTTCTCTCCATCTTCGGTCCACCTCCCCCTCTCTCTCTATTTATTCCAGTTCCCTCTCCCCATCCCCCTCTCTGATGAAGGGTCTAGGCCCGAAACGTCAGCTTTTGTGCTCCTGAGATGCTGCTTGGCCTGCTGTGTTCATCCAGCTCCACACTTTGTTATCTTGAAAACATGAGACATTTTTCCACGAATTCATCCCCTGTTAGTCTACCCAGAGAATAATATTTTTAAATAAACAGGACAATGACAAAGTACAATAAATAGCAGTCACTCATGTCCTGTAACGTACATAGAACATTTATTTTCTGTTGATAATCCTACCATGAAGGTTGGCTTTATGAAAACAGCAGAAAAGCTTTTACAGCCAATCACGAGAATGCTGAACCGTCAAATCACATTATAGACCAAAAGCAACCATAGCCATCGGAAAATTAACTTGGCTGATGCGGGAATTGATGAAAATCTATAAGTCTAAGTGGAGTGTGGAAATCTGGAACACGTGTTCATAACCACAAAGCTGCAGAAAACTGTCACAGCTACTTTAGTTAATGAGAGAGGAGGTTGACATGAGATAACAAGGTGCAGAGCTGGATGAACACAGCAGGCCAAGCGGCATCAGAGGAGCAGGAAGGCTGACACAGTTTAACTGAATAGAATGTGATTGTTCAGAAACAGGGACACCTTTACAATTGCTGACACTCTTCATCTTTAGGCATGATTGCTCTGAGAAGCACTCATCTAAGATAAAAGGTCAAAAATATGTGTCAATGTTCATACTGTATTTTCTATGCACATCCATAGATCTTCAAGGCACTTAACTGTGAAGTGAAGTTTCAATAATTTCAAATAAACTAACATTATGATTCGGAGACAGTAAGGACTGCAGATGCTGGAAGCTGGAGTCAATAAATGTGGAGCTGGAAAAGCACAGCAGGTCAGACAGCATCCAAGGAGCAAGGGAAGTCAATGTTTTAGGCCGAAACCCTTCAGCAGAACTGGGGAGAGGGAGGGGGGCCCAGAAAAAAATGGAGGGAGGTAGGCGAGACTTGGGGGAGGGTAAGTGAGATGGAGATAGGTAGATGCAGGTAGGGGGTTATTGTGGTTGGTCAGGAAGGGTGAGTCGGAAGATGGACAGGTTTGCGGTGGAGAGATTTTGAAGCTGGTGAAGTCAGGCCATTGGGGCTATAAGCTCCCAAGGCGAAATATGAGGTGTTGTTCCTCCAATTTAGGTTTGGCCTCGTGACTCCCTTGTCTGCTCCACACTCCCCACCTACTGCCCTACCGCACATGGCACTTTTCCCTGCAACCCACAGGAAGTGCTACACCTGCCCTTACAACTCCCCTGTCACCTCCGTCCAAGGCCCCAAACAATCCTTCCAGATCCAGCAGAGATTCATCTGCACTTCATCTACTGTATCTTTTTCTCCCAATGTGGTCTCCTCTATGCTGGGGAGATCAAACGCAGACTCAGGGACTGGTCCACAGAGCATCTGTGCTCTGCATGCACCAACCAACCTGACCTTCCAGTAGCCATCCACTTTAACCCTCCCCTGGTGACATGTCCATCCTTAGCCTCCTCCACTTTCAGAACAAAGCCAACATAAGCTGGAGGAAAAACACCTCATATTTCGCCTTGGGAGCTTATAGCCCAACGGCTTGAATATTGGTTTAGCAGCTTCAAAATCTCTCCACCCGCAACCTGTCAATCTTCCAACTCACCTACCCACTCCACCCTTCCCATTGACCAACGACAATAACCCTCTACCTGCATCACCAACTGGAGAGGGACAAGTTCGGTGTATGACCTCTGTCCTCCACGTTGATTATAATAACCCCACTCCCATCCCAGCATGTCTTGTTTGTATATGTCTTTGTTGACTTTACTTCCTACAGGGTGGGCTCATTTTCTCTTCTTCACATTTACTTAACATTTCTATCCCTCCTTTACCACTAATAAGCACTCCCTTACTCTGGGCACCTGCGCAATCTGTTCACTCGTTCTTCCTAGCCCTCTGTTCATAGCATAAAAATAATATTTTCCAGTCCTTTTCAGTTCTGAAGAAAAGTCATGTTGGACTCAAAACATTAACTTCTTTTCTTCCCCCAAATGTGCTGCCAGGCCTGCTGAGCTTTTCCAGCAACTCCTGTTTTTTTCTGATTTCCAGCATCAGCAGTTCTTTCGGTTGTTATCATTGCACACATCCTTGTTTTCAGATTCGTCTATAGCCCTGCATCATCTCTATCTCTTATGTTCTGCGTCGTTTGCCAACCATTGACAACCTCTTCTTCCTCCAATTCTGGCCTTTTGCACACTATCATTTTTAAATGTTCCCTCCTGGCGATCATGCCTTCCGATGTTTTGGGCCCAAATCTCTCAAGTTCTCTCCCTGAAGCCTCTCTACCTCTGTGCCCACTTCAGGGGAGTTCCAAAGCCTATTTCACTGACAAAGTCAGCAATGCCAACATCCCACAAATGAATGTATCAGAAAGCTTTTAGTTGTCTGTCCAAATATCTCCTCACATGTATCTCAGTCTCAGTCTGTGTTTGGTCTTGAGCAGAACCTTGGAACTTTTTAAACCGTATTTAAGGTGCTATATAGATACAATTTTGTATTTGCTATCTCTTCAGTTGAACAGAATTACAATGTCTTTAACAAGTGGATTTCACAACCAAATCAAAACAATTATGAGATATATTTTAACACGGTTTTTCCGTCCTTACCCTGTGAGGAAGGCACTACAGTAATTAAATTGAGATTCGCTTTCAACAGTTATCATTCATCATCAACAGAAAAATGTCAAAAGATATTCATCACTGGCATTTCTTCAGCTTACAAGCTCAAATACAAAAATATGCTTTTATCAGGCAAATAATGATCAAAGTGCCGTTTCCCTGCTTCATGTGGAGAAAATTAAGCAAATAAACAAGCCTGATCTTGTAATTGATTTGCAACAGTCCTGTACTTATGGAGGAAAGATGTTCCTTTTGTTCACGTACAAGCTCCGTCTGAATTGATTTGCTCCAGGTCTTTCTCAGTACAGTACTCTGCGCTACTGTCCAACTTTGGCCTCAAATGGATGATAACCTCAATTTGTTTTGCGAGATGCACAGTGCTGTCCATTTCTAGAGTCTCTTCATCTTCTTCAACAGCATTGAAATTGGACAATCCAGAATCTTCTACCTCCTTCAAGTTGCTTGGCTCAGCCACCAAATCTTTGGAGTTCTCTTCCTCTAAAGATTCTTGGCTCTTATCTTCACATTTATCTGTCACTCTGTGTTTGCCGGTGCCAGTGCTTCGAGTATTTATTTTGGAGTGGACAGACATCTTTGTTTTTGAGTTGAACGGAGTGCATACTTTCACTGAGGGTGCAGCTTTGCCTGGCAAATGCAAAATTGCAATGTCAATTGTTATACATTAGAGGATAAAGGTTTTTGAATAGAGGCCAAGTCCACATTTTTTGTGATAGATTACTTTTAGTTCAACATTATCAATAAAGGTAACCTCACATTGCTAGCTCCTCCCCAATCAAATCATACACTATTGCCTCTTAAGTAACATATCCATCTGCTGTTTCTTTATTCCATTAGGTCACAGATATTCCTTCAGACCATATTAGATGATGTCATTAATGGTCATGTAGTTAATACAGTAGAAGCTTTTGAATAGGCTACAGAGTTTGTTCATGATTCCTTGTGGAAAGTTGCAGACAAATTTTGGAGAACTGAGGCAGTGCATTGTATCCCTGTCTCTGGTTCTGCACTCCATTCACATCCATCAGAGTTTAGCAGGCTAGAAACAGCAAAATGATGGAATGTAGTATTTAGGAATAGGAGTAGGCCATTTGGCCCTACAAGTCTGCTAGCAATCATCTCTGGACACAAAGACTGGTTTCGATAAAAACCCTTGGAGAACCTTGATAAGGGTCTGGTCCCAGCTAGTTCAAGGTTTGTCATTTAGTACAGGTTAGAAGAAAAGTCAGATTCCACAATAATCAAGTCTTTTTAGGTAATTGTCGCTACATATTAAATACACCTGTACAGGCAACCAATGAACTAACATTAAAAGGTTCACCTGAATTTTCTTTCAATAAATAGCTGTAGGCAGTAGAGAGAAACATTCACTCCATCAGCAGGAAGATTACAATAACAGTAAGTATAAACAGAATAACCTTATAAAAGAGTGCCGAGAGACAAATGAGATAGCAAGGGAGCCAGAAACAATTGTGAAACAGGGTCACTATGACCTTGAGAGAATAAACAATTGCTGCTTCACAGCCTAACCTACAGCCTAAAGAACAAGGGAAGAATAATGGAGAAAAATTTATAAGGCTAAGGTGAGAAAGAAGTCATGTCTTGCAGGCCCTTAAAAGGTCCAAATAAGCTTATTTTTAATGACTTGATTAGGCTATCAATGGGATTTCAATAGATGTTATTTAGTAAAGAGAACAAGTATGAAAAGTATTTAAAATAATGTCCAGTAAAGTCCATCCAGGTATCAAACTTCTGTTTTAAGTCATCTTACTGCATGCAAATAATGTGGAGGTGCGAGTGTTTGCCTGGGGTGGATAAGGGTGCATAAGAGTGTTGATTACTTCTGAGAAGGGCTACTTTCAATAAGAAATTAGGGCAGACAATCCTTCCAGACCAGGGACCTAATCTAACCTGTATCAGAAAACACATCTGTTGGACTGCAGTGGACAAGGTCAGAGGTCACACGACACCAGGCTACAGTCCAACAGGTTTATTTGAAATCACAAGCTTTCGAAGCTTTGCTCCTTCTTCAAGTGTTAGAGAGAGAAGTCGTATCAGACACAGGATTTATAAGTGAAAGATCAAAAGGTCATCCTCCTGAGTGTTGTGACCCTTTGATCATTTACTTATAAATCCTGTGTCTGATACCACTTCTCTCTCTAACACTTGAAGGAGCAAAGCTACGAAAGCTTGTGTTTTCAAACAGGCATGCAAGTAGAAGAAACTGTAAATGACAGATACAAGACAGAGAGAATGGGAACTGCAGATGCTGGAGAATCCAAGATAATAAAGTGTGAAGCTGGATGAACACAGCAGGCCAAGCAGCATCTCAGGAGCACAAAAGCTGATGTTTCGGGCCTAGACCCTTCATCAGAGAGGGGGATGGGAAGAGGGAACTGGAATAAATAGGGAGAGAGGGGGAGGCGGACCGAAAATGGAGAGAAAAGAAGATAGGTGGAGAGAGTATAGGTGGGGAGGTAGGGAGGGGATAGGTCAGTCCAGGGAGGACAGACAGGTCAAGGAGGTGGGATGAGGTTAGTAGGTAGGAAATGGAAGTGCGGCTTGAGGTGGGAGGAAGGGATGGGTGAGAGGAAGAACAGGTTAGGGAAGCAGAGACAGGCTGGGCTGGTTTTGGGATGCAGTGGGGGGAGGGGACGAGCTGGGCTGGTTTTGGGATGCAGTGGGGGGAGGGGACGAGCTGGGCTGGTTTTGGGATGCAGTGGGGGGAGGGGATGAGCTGGGCTGGCTGTGTGGTGCAGTGGGGGGAGGGGACGAGCTGGGCTGGTTTTGGGATGCAGTGGGGGGAGGGGACGAGCTGGGCTGGTTGTGTGGTGCAGTGGGGGGAGGGGACGAGCTGGGCTGGTTTTGGGATGCAGTGGGGGGAGGGGACGAGCTGGGCTGGTTTTGGGATGCAGTGGGGGGAGGGGAGATTTTGAAGCTTGTGAAATCCACATTGATACCATTGGGCTGCAGGGTTGCTGTGTTCATACAGCTCCACACTTTGTTACTAGACAGAGAGACTGTGTTTTTTGGCCTTTGAAAGTTGACAAAGAAGGAAGCTGCTCCCAAAATTGTCAGCTTTGTCACATTGTAACTGTGTATAACTTTATGAGTAACTTTACATTAGAGCTGATATTACAAACTTCATTGCAATTGATAAAAATTAACACTTCCTTTCTAATCTTCTGTACGAACATTAGCCAGAAGTATAGATTGGATAACAGAATTTGAAAAGTCATTGATAATAAGCAAATATATGATGCGGCAGGTAAGTGTCTGGGAAGGGACAGAACTGTCAGGGTTGGAATGTGGTCAATAAAATGTATTGTAAGATCCCGAGGCCAGTTGATGGGTGGATCTAGGGTTGACCATGGAGTTGTCCATCATTATTGTGTGTTCATGGGATTGGATGTGTAGGTCAGAGTGGGTGTGGCAAGAACTGATGTCAATGTTGCATATAACTATTGTAACGTGGTGTGGATAACTATCCCGTACTTTAATAGGAGAGGTAGAGTGCCCTGGAGACCCCTGCCATGCTGGGTTGGTATGAATAAAGATCAAGTGTGCTGCTGGTCACATGACTCAGTCTACTTTTTAAAATCCCTCTCCACAACGGGGTCTCATGTACTGACCGGAAACATTCTTTTGCTGCAAATCTCTGATCCCTGCTGAAGACAATCATAAAATGACAGAAGATCAAGTGGAATATATGAGATGGGTGAAAAGCACATCATGCAGCCAAGCTAAAGCAAAAGTATTCAACAATATGGGGTCAAAGTGGACAAAAGGATTTAGGAGATAGATTGGCTAATAGGCCATTGAATGGCAGAACTCGTTCAGGGGGGACAATACTGTTCCAATCCTCCCATACTAGAATCATCGAATGAGAGGAGAAGGCTATTCGGCCCATCACTGCCTGTGGGTGCTGTTAAGAAACTTGTCTAAATTCACTTGTATGTCTTTAAATCTCTGCAGCCAACATTGTCTCTCTGCACCAGAGAGATCCAATTCAGATGAGGTGACCATTTCCAAAAAAATGGCCCAAGCATCCATGTGATTGCCATTTCATTAGCCCTTCTTGTTCTCATGCCCACACTTCCAGCAATGCTGCAGGGATCCAGCAAGGCACAATACAAGCTAGAGACCTTACAGCCTTCAGGACTCAACACTGAGTTCAACCATTTCAGACCATGAACTTTATCTTTTGTTTCAATTCCTTTTTTCCTCCCAGTTTTCATTATTTTCCCTTTCTGTCAAAATTTATCTTTATTTTGCTATTCATACCTGCTATGGATATATGCTTTTTTTTCTCTACAACTATTGATCATATCTAACACGTAGGAAAATGGTTGTGGTTGTTGGGGGTTAATCATTTCAGCTTCAGGGCATCTCTGCATTAGTTCCTCAGGGTAGTGTCCTAGGCCCAACCATCTCCAGCTGCTTCATTAATGACCTTCCCTCCATCATAAGGTCAGAAGTGGGGATAGTTGCTGTTGACAGCATATTGCCCAGCAACACTTGCAAAGCTTCAGACACTGAAGAGTCTGTGTCCAAACATAGCAAGACTTGAACAATATTGACGCTTGGGCTGACAAGTGACCAATAGCATTTGTGTATCATACAAGAGCCTGGTAGGGGCCACCTCCAACAATCATTGCCATTTCACACTCAAAGGCATTACCATCGCTGAATACCCCATTACCAACATGCGGGGGTCATTATTGACTAAAAACTGAACTGGATAGCCAAGTAAATACAATGCTGCAACAACAGGTCAGAGATTAGGAATCTTATAGCGAATAACTCACCTCCTGACACCCCAGTGCCAGTCCACCATCTACAAGACACAAGTCAGTAGTCTGATGGAATACTGCCCACTTGCCTGGATGGGTGTAGCTCCAATAACACTCAAGAAGTTTGACATCATCAAGGACAAAGCAGCCCACTTCATTGGCACTACATCCACAAGAATCCACTGCCTCCACCACCGACGCTCAGTCGCAGAAGTGTGTGCTATCTATAAGATGTACTGTTGAAGATCATTAGACAATACCTTCCAAACCCATGACCACATCCATCTAGAAGGACAAGGGCAAGCAGATACATGGGAACACCACCCCATGAAAGTTCCCCTCCAAGCCACTCACCATCCTGATTTGGAAATATATCGCTATTCCTTCAGTGTCATTGGGTCAAATCCTAGAATTCCCTCTCTGTTGCAGATCTACCTGCACCAAATGGATCGCAAGAAAAGTTATATTGGATTTGAAACATTAACTCCATTTCTCTCTGCACAGATGCAGCCAGACCTGTTGAGTTTCTCCAACATTCTCGGTTTTAATTTCAGATCTCAAATCCACAGTATTTTGCTTTGAATAGAATGTACCATCATACCCCTGATTTGTGTCTTGTAGATGATGGACAGGTTTCAGGGAGTTTGTTGATGAGTTGCTCACTGCAACCTGTTGAGTCAGCGGTGTGAAAGATCATGTGCAATTGTTTTTGAGGAAAGGAAAACGGCATGAATTTTTCATTAGCTCATAAAGTCCACATTCAATGATCACCCAGTTTTTATTCAGGACTGAACAATAAGGAAAATGGCCTAGGGCACCCACCCGTTAATACTTTGAGCTGCTTAGGTACTGTAGGTACTTCCCATTAAACATTGCTAATTTTGTATTTATGGAAGTGCATTCATGTAAAAAACTGATCACTTTCAAGGTTTTCCAAGAACACAGGAAATGGGAGCAGGAGTAGGCCATTTAGTCTTTCAAGCCAAAGTGTTTGGGAAGATGACATGAGAAAATGAGTTAGCCCTTATGGAGAGAAACCCCTCCCTCATAAAACCTGACAAAATTGATACCTTGCAAAATGAAAACATTAGATTCAGCCCCATTTGGCCCAACATTCAAGCAAGTTTAATACAGAGGCAAAGTTGATAGGGTTGTAAAGAAGGCGTATGGTGTGTTGGCTTTCATTGGCAGGGGAACTGAGTTTAAGAGCCATGAGATTATGCGGTAACTCTATAAAACCCTGGTTAGATCACACTTGGAATATTGTGTTCAGTTCTGGTCTCCTCATTATAGGAAAGATGTGGAAGCTTTAGAGAGGGCATAGAGGAAATTTACCAGGATGCTGCCTGGACTGGAGGACAGGTCTTATGAGGAAAAGTTGAGGGATCAAGGGATTTTTTCATTGGAGCGAAGAAGGATGAGAGGTGACTTGACAGAGGTGTACAAGGTGATGAGAGGGATAGATAGAATGGATAATCAGAGACTCTGTCCTATGGCAGAAATGACTACAATGAGGGGGCATAATTTTAAGGTGATTAGAGGAAGGTCCAGGGGAGATGTCAGAGATAGAGTCTTCACACAGAGAGTGGTGGGTACGTGGAATGCGCTGCCGGCAGTGGTAGTGGTGTCAGATATTTTAGAGACTTTTAAGCGACTCTTGGATAGGCACATGGAAGATAGTAAAATGTAGAGTATGCAGGGTAGATTGATCTTAGTAGGATAATAGGTTGGCACAACATCGTGAGCTGAAGGACCTGTGCTGTTCTATGTTCTATGTTCCATGTTCTATGTAGGACTTTGTTGGTCATAACTGCACCTTCTATGCTTGCTGTTCTTACATGAACTGCACAGATGCAAGGAGGTAATCACAAGTTAAGAGAGATGCATATGGTACAGAGGAATTTTCTTATTGCTATGGACAGGGACAGTTCATTTAATTGGCATCATTGCAATTTCACTTCCGGTCTGACCAATGAGAAATCAAGTGACAAAATCAGCAAAATGTCAAATTACACAAATAACAGGAAGCTTGAAAAATTCACACTATTAGTCAAGAACAGTGTCTTTTAAGTGGTGTCCACTCTCTCATTAGCATTTCACCTCCCTTTGGGTACTATAGCTATTGAAAAGCCACTAGCGTACAATCTGTGTGTGATGCAGTGACCTTTTAACACGTACAGACTGCGCACTGACACTCTGGTGAAGACCTGTGCTTGCTGGTGTACACATACTGGCCCCATTGTTACAGTGATGACTCAACTTAATGCACAGAACAGCAAATTAAATTCCAACAGTTCCCAGCTGTGTCTCTCGAAAAGTGTACTTAACATGGTAATAGGATCAGCGCATATACTTTATTTCAGGGTGGGTGTGATTGCATGATTTGAAATTCATGGGACATCTGCTACAGCCTGCTGTTACGATCCCCCATAACAGACTTCAGAGTTTTTTTTAAAAACAACCACCTAAGATTACATCTGCACCTATTAATGACATTCTTAAAGCTAACACAACCGTGGAATCCTGCACGAATAAATGCATTTAACATTTACCTGGTTGTTAGGTTACTGATATGAGCTCAGTAATGACAGAATGAAAGGCTGAAATTTATAAACCATTATTTAACAATTTTGAAGGTTGATTCATTGCAGCACAGAAATGAAAATATAGCAAAGATGTATGTTTGTGTCTAATGAAATGAACTGTGCAAAATGTAAACAGAACAAGCTGTAACCTCCCCACTCCATCAACTCCCAAAGAAAAGTCCTGCATAAAAATGTCACTGCACTTTCCAAAAATCTCACAGCAATGTTGTTCAACTCAAAAGAAAAGAATTTACACTGAAATTTTCATGACATCAACACCTCCCAAAGCCTTTCAGAAACAATTAAATATTTTTGAAGTGTAGTCACTGCTGCAATGAAGGAACCAAATTACACACAGCAAGCTCCCACAGACTGTAATGTGATGGCAATCAGATGATCTGTTTGTGGGATGTTGATTGATGGATTACAATTAGCCAGGACACCAAGAGACTCCTGTGCTCTTCTTCAGAGCATCTTCCTGAGATGAAAGATAAGGCTTTGGCTAACATCTCACCCAAATGACAGGATCTCCAACAGTGCCACATTCCTTCAGTGCTGTAAGCTGAGACTCCTGTGCTGAAAATTCTGGAGTGAGACTCGAACCTTATGACTCAAAAACCGAGTGTGTTACTAATATTAGTAAAATTCAGGTCCACTTCTTCACTGGAGCCCCACTGGAATGATTCAACCTCAAGTTATTGAGATGCAATGCAAAAATTCCTCATCACAGAATCCCTATATAATGGAAGCAGGCCATTCAGCTCACACCACTCCTCTGAAGAGCATTCCACCCTGATCCAGCATCTTATATTTTCAATGGCTAATTCACACTAACCTGCACACCTTTGGACTGTGGGAGGAAACCAGAGCACCCAGAGGAAGCTCATGCAGACACAAGGACAATGTGTAAACTCTACACAGACAGTGACCAGAGGGTGGTATCAAACCCAGGTCCTTGTGCTGTTAGGTAGCGTACTAGTCACTGTGCCACCCTAACCCTGAATCAACCTGAATCTCCACTGTGGTAATGCCCATTAACACTTTAGTGCCAGCACCGAGGGAGTGCTACACTGTTGAGGGTGCAACACTGTCGAGTGTGCTGTCTTCCAGATAAGAAAATAAACCAAGGTCTCATCTACCCCTGAAACAGGGATGCAGCAGGCATTCTCCTAATGTCCTAGCCGGTATTAACTTCGTAAACTTAATTATTTGAAAATTCTTTACAGACCCAAACAGCTAAACACTGTATCGCTTCAGAGCACATGGAATGTAATGTCCTTCTCACCAGGCTATCTGATTGTTTAGTAATTGGACAATCATAGCCACAGTGCTTGCTTCTATTACAAATGCATCATACTTCAAAACAGCTGTGATGACTCTGAAGCACTTTGAGATGGCCAGAGATGTGAAAGTTGCTTTGTATTAATGTCTATAACTTTTTAATAAGGAACAGCCATCATATGCAGTGAAGCTTTCATCCAGATTCTGAAATAAACAGGAAATGATGGAAATACTCAGCAGATCATGCAGCAACTATGGAGAGAGAAGCCAAACTTTTCCAAAGAACATAGATAGTAGAATTTTTTTTCTGAAGAGTCTCGACCTGAAACGTCAAAATTTCCTGCTTCTCTGATGCTGCTTGGCCTGCTGTTCATCCAGCTTCACACCGTGTTATCTCTTTTTCCAAAGAACAGTCTACTTTGACTCAAACTGTTAAATCTGTTTCTCTCGCACACTCTGCTTTTATCTCAGATTTCCGGCATCTGCAGTATTTTGCGCTTCTCCTCCTTCTTTCCTGACCTATTAATTTGATGCTTGACTTTCAGGTAATGCGAAATTAATTCTGATCAAATAAACCTGTTGGACTATAACCTGGTGTCATGTGATTTTTTACCTTAATTCTGATTCATTCGCTATTCTCTCAAAGTTTAGTTAATAATCTGGGGGAACTTCAAACTGGTGCACACACACTTTGCTCAAATGTTCCAGCTGAATTTTATTTTTATCCATTTGCTGAAGGTGTGGGCATTGAATGCAAGGTCATTATCTATTGCCCATTTCTAACAGACCTGGAGAAGGGCTCACCTACATGACAAAGGAGCAGATAAAACCTGTTGGACTATAACCTGGTGTTGTGAGATTTCCGGCCCTGCCCTTGAGAAGGTGGTAGTGAACTGCGAATATGATTGCCACAGCACTTTATGTCAAAAAAAGTTCTTTTTCACGACTGAGTTAGGAAACCGAAATTGACCTATGTGTGATGGTCCAACAAAAGGCCATTCTTAATGCTCCAGAATCAAAGAGGACTGCTTCCTCCCCAAGATTGGTGTGAATGTTTATGAATAATGGTGAATTGCACAGGAAGCTTGGATTGAAGTCTCTGTCATTCACCTACTCTTGGTTAAGGGACTGTGGATTGGTCCATGATGTATAAAGACAAGGGGAGGCAATGGCCTAGTGGTATTATCGCTGGACTGTTAATCCAGAGACCCAGATAACATTCTAGGGACCTGGGTTCAAATCCTGCCATGGCAGGTGGTGGAATTTGAATTCAATAAAAGTCTGGAATTAGGAGTCAAGTGATGACCATAAATCCATTGCTGATTGTCAAGGGAAGGGAGAAACCCATCTAGTCCCACTTTTAGGGAAAGAAACTGCTATCCTTACCTGGTCAGTCCTACATGTGACTCCAGACCCACTGCAATGACTCTTAACTGCCATCTGAGTAATTAGAGATCAGCAATAAATGCTGACCTAGTAGTGATGCCCACATCATGGGAATGAATAAAAAAAACTTCAGCCAGGGTCAGAATTGAGGCTCTGCTGTTGGCATCGCTCTGCCTTGCAAACCAGCCATCTAGCCAACTGAGCTAGCTGGACTCAAACTGCTAACTCTGTTCTCTCCACTGATGCTGCCAGTTCTCCGGTATTTTCTGTGTTTGTTTCAGATTTCCAGCATTTGCAGTATTTCACATATGCATTTTGTAACATTGCTGTTTGCAAACTTTTTTAAGCTATATATATTAATAAATCCCTCCCTGACTCCCTCTACATCACTACACCCATTTGGACTCTCCTTCAAATCTCCATCTTTGACTCTGCTTTTTGTCAGCTGTCCCATTGCATCCGTTTGTAGCTTGGGGTCAAATGCTCCTCAGAAGCATATTGAGACGTTTTATGATGTCAATGTATAGCAGAATGAGAACGGTAATGACATGATATGAACAAGAGCAGGCCACTTTGCCATTTGAGCCTGCACCACCATTTAGTGAGATCACAGCTGAACTGATTTTAACCTTAACTCTATATTCCTGCACTTTCCCTGATAAGCTTTCATCCCCTTGGACATCAAGAGTCCACCTACATCTGCCTTGAAAATATTTACGTGATAAAGTACAAAACGATGTAACTCTGTGATCAGCTGTGACGTGGTATGAAAGTTCTGAGGATAGAGAATGAAATGACAACTACTAGAGTGCAGTGTTACAGGGATCACGGTAATCTATAATATTCTGTAAATAAAGGAGTTGGCTTGAACTCCCGAATGGTCATATAATAGTGAAACTTGGGGGAGGCAGAAATCTAGATGCAACACACCGAGTGGAGACTGCACAGTTCACTGATTGGCACCAAACCTAACAATTCAACATATGCCGCCTTTGCCAGCAATGTACGGTGTTAGCAAAGATCACCATTTATAAAATGCCCCTGCAACAACATGACTGAGGCTCCTCGTACAGCCTCTTCCATACCTGTGACCTCCACGGTCTAGAAGGACAAGGGCAGCATTTACATGGGAACACCACCAATTTCCCCTCCAAGACACTGACCGTGCTGACTTGGAAATACAATGCCATTCCTTCAGCATTGCTGGGTCGAAATCCTGGAACTTCCTCCCAAACAGCATCATCGGTATAACCACACCACATGAGCTGCAGCTCACCACCGATATCTTAAGGGTAATTACAGATGGGCAATAAATGCTGACTCAGCCAGTGATGCCCATATCCAGTGAACAAAGCAATGGGCAGTCTGTCAGCAGTATAGGATATAACCCCAAGTCCCAAACCTCATGGTAACTTAAACCATGAGGAGTGGCCAACTAAGGATTGTTACAACGAAGAAAAAGACACTAGCTAAATGCAAGCTGTGGCTGTTGTTGAAATTATGATATTGTATGACTGACAATATACTATTTACAACTGTATTATCAACAAAATGCACTTCACACTGATACCTACCTACCATACAATATTCTTTGTGATTATACAGTACATTGCATGACTCGGTTTTAGTTTTCTTCTGCGATTACCATTGTGCCTGACCAAAATGCAGTGCAGCACAACAGAAAGCCTTTCATCAGTTTGTGAACTCCCACCACTTTGTGCATTATTCCTCGAGGTGACATTGGATGTATGCCATCAACGAATTAACCTATTTATACCAAAGCAAGTTTCACCATTCCACAAGGAATTCTAACCAGGATAAAACTGATGTGCACCAGAACTCCTGAGATAAGATACGGGGAACAGAGGCCAGGAAGAAATATCTGCAATCGTAAAGATTACTATCTGATCACCAGTGCCGGCTTCCACTAGAACAACAGGTCAGCACAAGGGGAAAGGTCACTTCCATCACATTCACTGCTGCTTTTTATAACTCTACGATGCACTGACAACTTTGGAAATCTGAATAGTTTGAGGATGCTGCATCTCTCCAACGCTTAGTTAACTCCTGATATAATGCTTACAAGGTTCATAGGGGGTCTCCAATTAATCTCCCTGTGGAGTTTGTTGACTATGTGCTCCCTTTGTTGCAGCCATCAGCCTACCCGACTGGAACTCACACCTGAGCTCCTTATAAAGCAGACTCAGGGATGTGTCTGGAGCAGGGCCTGTCCTGCGCTGGGGCTAGCCTATGTATGCTGTGAGTAGTGGTTCTATCTTTGTGTTCATAATAAATGACGTTCAAGTCATGTTTCCTGGGTTGTTATAACTCCAAAACACTTTTCTGTGCAGAACTGTTTTTAAAAGAAACTCAAATTTAGTTGCTCCTAAAATTGCTACAGGCATAGTACACTCTGCAATTGTAACAAAAGCAAGTGACTTGCATCCATCTGAGTTTGTTTTGGTTCTAAGCACGATAGAGCTTTCTAAAATCTGCAGGTATGATTGCTAACTCTGGCACCGAAGCGTTGTGTTAAATTGGTGTTGCTACCACATTTCTGAGCCATGGCAGGACATTCAGCTTCCTCGCACTATTGCTTGAGATCAAAATGAATTCCTCATTTTATTTCCTGTCTTACATCGCCAACAATAGCTGGAGAGAGCTGGTATCATCTGGTGAAATGTACTTGAGACAGGGGCAGAGCCAGTTGGGTTGTGAAACCACAGAGAGAAGGTAAATATATCCTTCAAAAATCAAAAGAAAACACAGGATTCGCTGGATTACCTTTCTGTCTTCAGAAAATACATGAGATGTCCACTATGGATAAAGTACATTGTTAAAATTGAATCACTAAGTCTGTTTCTCTGTAAATGGTACCAGATCTGCTGAGCGTTGCGGGAATTTTCTGTGTCTTTTTCAGATTTCCCGCAGCTGATGTGAAGAACTGAATTTTTTAGCGACTTAAATAAAAAAATCATTTTGCATTTCCTCATCTGTCATTGGATGGCCTGAGCCTGCACAAGTAACAAAGGCCTCAGTGGTGGTCCATGAGACCAGGAAGCTGGGCATTCTGCTCCCTGGACACAGGAGAGGCCACACTCAGAGTACTGTGCACAGTTTAGGTCTCCTTCCCAAAGTAAAGAAACGCCTTCCCCTGACTGAAGCAGTTGGGTTGTGAAAACACACAGAAAAGGTAAATATATCCTTCAAAATCGAAATAAAACACAAGGTTTGCTGGATTACCTTTCTGTCTTCAGAAAATACATGAAATTTCCACTAAATATAAAGTACAGAGCTAGCATTGAACCACTAAGCAACAAAAGTTCGCTAAACTGGTTTCGGGGATAAGGGAGTTGTCTGATGTGGAGAGATTGAGTAGCCTAAACTTATATTCACCAGGGTTTAAAAGAATGACAGGTCATCCCACTGAATCCTGTGTAATCTATACAGACATTGTGAGAATGCTTTTCCTATCTGTGTAAGCCCAGCACATAAGGCTCACGGTCTTAGGGTAGGGGGTCAGCCATTTCAGATCCTGTTAGAAGAGACGTGCCTTCACTTAGAGTGTTTAGAATTCTCCATCTTGGAGAACAGTGGACGCTCTGTTAATGAGCAGATTCCAGACAAAGGTTGAAACGTTTTCAGCAATGGAAAGTACAAACAATTGCTGTTAACATTACTCTACAAACACTTAACAAATCCAACTTAACTCTTCACTCTGACATTCTTATGGATACAGTACAAATGATAAATAAGTTGGAAGCAGATTAGAAATTCAGAAGAATTTGGGTCAAAGACATTAAGTGCTTTCCCCGACGAGATTTCTGCCGTACAATGTATGACTGAACTACATTGTGAAAGTTTATTGTAAATTGCTTTACGAAAGCTACACTCAACAAGAATACTTTAACATCCAAAACTGGCATGAATTATTTTTCAGAAAGTTGCACTTCAACCTGTACATGATCCGGAATTTTATGAATCTTATTCCAATAGCTTAAATCCCTTTTAAACTTTAAAAGGTGTTCAAACATTCTCTCAAGTATTCTTCAAGATGCCACTTAAAACATCCACATTACAGGGATAGCTTCACACAAGGGCTATAGTGTAGACTAGACATGCACTCTCTAGTATGTAGGATAATGAAAGGTGATCTCAATGAAAGCTGTAATGCTCTTGAAATGATTTGACAGAACAGATGTAAAGAGAATGTTTCTCTCCCTAGCTGGACACTGTCAAACTAGTGAGCAGAGTTTCAGGGGAAGTAAACAGAGTATATGATGGCTTGTGTTATTTCACTATGCTTAGCTAACTCAACGCTACTAAAAATACGGAGCTCCTCCTGGAGACTCGTTCTGGCCTGGTCAATGCACTGTCTCATGATCAGAGCTGATGGTAGGGCTGGTCAAGTCAGGTCCTGGACTGAAACCTGGCTTGATAGATCATAAGAGATAACAAAGCGTGTAGCTGGATGAACACGGCAGGCCAAGCAGCATAAGTTTTATTTATTGCTGTTTGTTTACTGTGGTGGTTTAGTCATGCTCATAATCACAAGAAACTGCCAACATACTTTTAACAAAAGAACATACAATTCACATATACAAAAGGAAATTTTAAAAAATGAACAATATTACCTATACAAGAATTATTTTAAGATGTATTATTTTGGATATCTGAACTAAAGATTCAACCCTTTTACCCTCAACATCAACCTTAAAGAGACTCAAACCTCTGTGAAAAGTCCCCCGGCTTCCATTTTCAAGTTGCTTGTTCAATTGGCATGGCTGTAATTTGTTTCATTTCGGCAAATTTTCACATTTAATCGATGCTATTCTCTTTGGTTAATATTTCTTCCTGGCACCCTTAAATTAACTGCTAACATCACTCACTTATCATTCAACAAGAGTTCCTTAAACCCTTCCACTGCTTTCTGCTTCTAGAATTATTCTACTGAACCCAAGACATCTTCCCCAACACTGACTGCACCGGAGTCTACTTTCTTTTAAAAGAAAAACTTCTGTTAAGGGCATTATCTTGGTGACTGAACTTTGCACACTGTCTGACCTTCTGAATGGTTCTGTTGTTATGTGATCCTGTACTTATGGCTCAAGAAAACAGCTTTGTTTTTCTCCCTCTCATCAGCTGGTTTCTAATGCACTGAACTTTTCACTTCACAGGTTTCAATAACCTATTTAAATATATCAGGCACTGTGGCTCAGTGGGTAGCACAGCTGCCTCACAATGCCAGGGACCTGGGTTTGATTCCATCATCAGGTGTCTGCACATTCTCCAAGTGTCTGTGCGGGTTTTCTCCAGCTGCTCTGGTTTCCTTGCACAGTCGAAAGATGTGCAAGTTAGGTGGATTTGGCCATGAGAAATAGTGTCCAGGGATGTGCATGCTAAGTGAGTTAGCTGTGGGAAATGTAACATTATAAGGTGGACTGCTCTTTGGAGGGTCAGTGTGGACTTGATGGGCTGAGTGGCTTGCTTCATACTGTAGAGACTCTACACTCACAGAATACGAAATACAACTAAACCTATGTCTTTCTCCCTTCTTCAAAAGCACAAATCACAACAGAAATACAAATCAAACTTGAAGCCATACTTTGTTCGTTGTTCAAAGCCAAAGTTTCCAAGTAGTAACATGATTCTTCAACTGAATCTACAAGTCTAAAAGGTCGATAATTTGGAATGAGATGAAGAGATTATTTTTCAGTCACAGGGTTGTCAGTCTTTTCAAATTCCCCAAACCATGCTCAACCATTTTTAGGAATGGGCTTGATAGAGTTTTGGGCACTCAAAGAAAATGATGGATAAGGGGATAGAGCACTGAAGTCTTATTGATGTTGATCATGGAACATTGTGAGTGTCAGTATAGCACATGGTCTGTAACAGTTTAAGAAGGCAGCTCATCACCACTTTCTCAAGGGGCAACTAGGGATGGGCAATAAATAATGAGCCAGCCAGAGGCACCCACATCCCGTGAAAGAATAGCTAAGCAAAGATCATTATTAATTGGGCGAGCAAACTTGAAGAGCTGAATGGTCCACTCCTGGGCCTATTTTGCATGAACACCAACATCCAGATTAAAACTAATGCAATTTCAGTGGACAAGAATCTATTTGTAGCCTCCCCAGCATTCTAACCCAAAATTGACGGCAGACAATCACAAGGTCAATAACTTTGGAACTGTAGTCACAAACAAGAGAAAAAAATGGAAAGATAAATGCTGTTCCTTGCAACAGTTATCCAGGAGGACATTTCAAGTATACTCCTTGCAGCCTGACAATACTGTTCCCTTTTTATCACCACTCAGTGCCAATTGAGGAGTTAACTGGTTTCCAACGGTCTGTTGTACCTCTCAGCCGCAACACCGAAAGCAAAAAGGAGCAAATGAAATCCAATTTACCAGTGACTCAGGACAATTGATTCTGTCTCATTCAAAGAGAATGACTGTAGGCCATTGCTAACATCCTTTGAGGTACATTGTAAAGCATTACTCCCAGATCAAGAAAATATTATTATTGCACATTCTACATTGATTGTAGCAGTTCAGTAGCAATTTTTTTTTGCTGCACCAACACAATGGGTCATGGGTATAAATTCTCAGGACAGAAATTTATCACAAACAATGGGTCAGGATGCATGGTATCAGCTAGCTGCCTGGTCCAGGTAGCATTCAATATTGGCTTGATATTCACATGGAAGATGAGCATCGCTGAAAAAAAATCCTTTAATTCAAAACTTTTCACTTTGTGCTGTTTTCCACAAAGTTTGAGGGGTATCACTATTCCCTGCTGAATCCTCCATGGAAACACTTTCACTAACCATAGTCAACTTGTCTGGTTTGCAATTAATCGTTCCCTGCTGCATTCTCCATGGCAACGTCTCCACCTGTATGATCTATCTGCTAGACAATAGGCTTATGCAATATTAATTATTGTTCCCTTGAAATTTGGTATTCTTGTGATTCTGTCCTGATGAGTGCAAAATGAAAATTGTTGAAGACATGCGTTTCATTCTTTTAAAGCAGTTTATGACTCAGTTCCACAGTGGTCAGTATAACTAATACCAGACACTCTGTTATAGTGGATAACCAGTACATTATTGTCTGATAGCTGTACTGCTACTGAAAAATTTCTAGCCCCTCACATTTTTATTAACTTGTACTTCTAGCTGGAAAGATCAGGAATTCCTCACAAGAATATTTGAGGGGAAGCTGAGTAAAATCTGTTCAATTTTGATCTCACCTCAGGTTGAGGAAAAGCATCTGTTCTAGCCCCGAAATTAGACCTGATGTAGGTTAGGTATTTAATACCATGTTCACCAGTTTCCCTTACTGCAAGTGAGGGTCAGGAATATTACACTCTAAACATAAACATACCAACTCCACACACAGGGATTAATGAATCCTTTATGACTAATAGGGCAGCCTGAACAGTATGCATAGGGACAAAATACTGTTCCTAGTCATAAAGTAACAAGAACCGAGAGGGCATAAATTTAAAGAGATGTGCAAAAGAAGCAAGAGGGCTGTGTGAAAAAGACTTCTTTCACACAGTGAGTAGTTAGGTAATGGAATGCACTGTCTGGAAATGCAGTGGAGATCAGTTCAACTGAGGCATTCAAGATGGGATTGAATGATTATTTGGATAGAAATAATGTGCAAGGGAATGAGGAAAAGCAGGAGGTTGGCACTAGGGAATGATACTTGTTTGAACAGGTGGCACAGGATCAATGGGCTGAATGGCCTTCTTCTGTACCATAACAATTCTGTGATTCCAAGATCTATGAACCAATAATGAGCGCTCTTTGTTTGAAGATAAGACTGTTTACAGATTACGTTCACTGGGAGCTAAGTATAACACATCTGGATTATGACACTGCTTCTTCAGGCTGTCTAACAAACCATTGTTAGGTGGAAAGCAAGTAACAAAAGTTTAAGATACACCCTCCTAAAGGTACAGCTACATCAAATAGGCACAATCAAACTATCAGTTGGGTAAGCAGCTTCAATCTGTGGGGCTTGGTCAAACAGCAGGGACCATCTGAGTAGTTGTTCCAAGTAGAGAAAAAGCTTTGAGATGACAACACATGACAACAGACATGGGTTCAAGCTCTACATCAGCAGCTGTTGGAAATAATGTCAATTAATAACAAATAGAGTTAGTCATCTCAGCAATGTCAACCACAAAACTATCATCAATTATCATAAATGTGCATCAGGTTCACTCGTGTCCTTTAGGGAGGGAAATGTGCTGTCCTCATCTGGTCTGCCCGACAGGCGGCTTCAGGTCCACGGGAATGTGGCAGATTTTTAACTTCCCTCTGAAATGGATTAGCAAGCCACTCAGTTCAGGTGCAATGAGGGATGAGCAACAAATGATGGTCTTGCCATTGACGCCCATGTTCCACGAATGAATGAAATAAATAAATAAATTTGGACGAGGCGATGGGCTCACAAATCTATTTTCAATTGCTGACAAAGAACAATGTAAGCACAAACTATACTACAAGTGGAAGCAAGCAAACAGAATATGGTTTAAGGTTGTCTCACTTTTCAATGTATCCGTCCTGCCTGATCCACATGTCCCACGACCATCATTAGATTCAGTTCTGATGGGCACCTTTAAGCAGAAAGATATCAGAACATTTTCAATTTAAATTTTCCCTGTTGCAATGTTTTGCTTTTGCACAGAGTTGCTAACACCCAGAAACAGCCTCCCAACACAACGCAAGGGCAGGTCAGAAGCTGAGAATTCTGCAGCACATAACTTCCTAAATTCCCCAAAGATTATCCACCAGATACATGACATGAGTTATGACTGCGATGGAATACCCCTATCTAGGTAACTGAGCTTCAAGAACACTCAGGAATCTCAACACCATCCAGGACCCATGTATGCAGTTCCCTCCACCTCCGAAGCTGAGTAGCAGCAGTATGTAGCAACTACAAGATGTGCTGCAGAAATTCACCACAGCTCAGTAGACAGCACATTTCAAGCCTGAGGATGCAACCATGACAAGGGGATTGGGGTTCATGAATAAAAACCTCTTGCTAAAATTGTACAAGATTTTGGCAAGATCACATCGTAAATTCAAGGTGCAGTTTTGGATTTCCACATTTACAAAGAGATGTACTTGTGTTGAGGAAATACTGCAAAGGATTAATCCCTGCAATGAGGGGGGTTTGCACAGTGAGGGGAGGCTGAGCAAATTGCACCTGAATTCTCTGGAGTTTTGAGGAACGAACAGTGATCACGTTGATACCTATAAGGTTCTGAAGGGACCTTGATAGAGTAGATACTGACAGACTGCTTCTGGTTGTCAGGAAACTGAAACATGAGCTGGGGTGGGGCGCAGTTTCTGTGTAAGGGGCTGATCCTTTAAGACCAAGAATGAAGAGAAATTCCTTCCCGCAAATGATTGTGAATCTTTGGGATTCTCTACCCCAGCAGGATGTGGATGCGCATTGTTGACAGGATTTAAGACTGGGACAGAATTGCGGTTGTCAGAGATTTAGGGGATGTAGAGGTGGGCTGCTAATACCCAAGATGACCCAGGATGGCAGAGCAGGCTCAGTGAGCTGAATGGTCTACTCCTGTTCATATTTCTTGTGTTCTTGTGAAATTGTATCTTTGACTTTGACTTTGCCAGCAAAATCCACACCTCCTGAAAGAATTTAAAAAATACATTTTTTGGTCCTTCAAGACAGGATATTTGTTAATGGGAAGTTATTGAAAAATCTGTGTTCTGGTTCTGAAATTCAGGCTAATAGGAAGAGATTCAGTCTGTGATAATGGGAACTGCAGATGCTGTAGAATCCAAAATAACAAAGTGTGAAGCTGGATGAACACAGCAGGCCAAGCACCTCTCTGATGAAGGGTCTAGGCCCGAAATGTCAGCTTTTGTGCTCCTGAGATGCTGCTTGGCCTGCTGTGTTCATCCAGCTCCACACTTTGTTATCAGAGATTCAGTCTGTGTTGGATACAAATGTTCATTAAATATATAAGAAGGTCTAAACTAGGTCGAATGGTGATAATCATTTTAATGAAGCAGGAAGATTAATGATACTAAAGGAACAAAAAGTTTCATATTAGTGTTGGCTGGAAGTCAGAAATAATTACAAAGATGCTTTTAATGAACTGGGTGTTAATGTGGTAAGCATCCATTTGGGAAAGGGAGAAGAAGGAGTTGAAATGTCTTTCACATTGGTTTATTCACAATATTCAATGCTCCAAACCCAGTACAGCATCACTGCAGACAACATTTCCCTTGTACAGTCCAGCCGCCTCTTGGTTAGGAACTGTTTCTTAAATATGTGTGTGTGCATCTTTTTTTTTGTTCGTTCACAGGATGAGGGCATCACTGGCTAGGCCAGCGTTTATTGTTCATCCCTAATTGCCCAGAGGCTATTATGAGTCAAACACATTGTTCTGGGTCTGGTGTTAGATGTAGGCCAGACCGGGTAAGAATGTGTGTGTGTGTGTGTGTGTGTGTGTGTGTGTGTGTGTATGTGTCTGTGTGTGTGTGTGTGTGTGTGTGTGTGTGTGTGTGTGTGTGTGTGTGTGTGTGTATGTGTCTGTGTGTGTGTGTGTGTGTGTGTGTGTATGTGTGTGTGTGTGTGTGTATGTGTGTATGTGTCTGTGTGTGTGTGTGTGTGTGTGTGTGTGTGTGTGTATGTGTCTGTGTGTGTGTGTGTGTGTGGGTCCTTTCAGTAGTTCACATCAGCTGCTCTTATTAGCAACTAGAGCATGCACACATTCACACTCAGTTATCCAGGGTGGCTTATATTTTCTGTGGCCTGGAAGGAACCTGTGTTCTGAAGGGACCTTCTGGTACAGTGGCAAAGTCCCAACCTTTGAATCAAGAGCCAGAACATTTCTGAAGAGGCAAGTTTGGCAGATTCATGGTTGCCTAGGCAGTACAAGATTGCAGCCCCTGTTTTAATTTTTGATGCTTTGCTAGCATTTCAGATCCATGCTTCTGATCTCTGAGACCTCATTGAGGAGGAGGGAGTGTGAGAAGAGGGTGCCAATTGGAGGAGCCCCCTGGGCTTGACCAAGGGAGTCATTACCATGCCCTGCCAGCAGGCCATGAAGGAAATTTTTATACCTGACTGCCTGGGACTGTTCTGCAGTTATAGAACATAGAACAATACAGCGCAGAACAGGCCCTTCGGCCCTCAATGTTGCACCGACCTGTGAACTAATCTAAGTCCCTCCCCCTACACTATCCCATTATGCCTGTGTCTAAGTGTACATGGAGAAGTGGCATACTGTCAACAGGCACATTCTCGAGGTCTTCAGTAGCTCTGTATCTCGAGGTCTTCAGTAGCTCTGTACCCCGAAACAGTATTTTAATTGAAATTTCACCAAATTGTTATGGTGCACGGGGCCATTCAATCCATTATGCAGGGCTGGCTCTTTAAGTGAGCATCATTCCCTGGTACATTGCACGCTCTTTCCACTCAAGTCATCATCCAATGTGTTGAAGTTTCATTTGCAATATGGCATTTTCTCTGTTACAGTCTCCCATGACACACTGCTCACCAGTTTAATTGGTGAATTTAGTTCACTTTATTTTTTAAAAATAAGGTAGACACACATTTGACAGAGACGTAGCGCTGGGAATGTCTTCTTGTTCTCTCAATCTGACTGTAAACCTTTACTTACATTATGGAAGACTCAACTCTTCAAACACAGGCATCAAACATTGAAAATCAAAACTGGCTAATGACAGACAGTGCAAGCAAACAGCAATTGTGGCCTGAGATGGTCTAAGACCAAAATTCGCTGAGTTAACAAAGCCACTTGAGACAAATATCCCAACAATTTAATGACTGATCACTGATGATAGATTCTCTCACTGAAAAGGATCAATAACATCTCAAGGGACTATTTCCAGAACTAATTAATCAATGGAATTGCTGAGAGTCTTTTTCAAATTCATTGCTAATACTGTAATGATTTGTGTCATAACAAGGTGTGGAGCTGGATGAACACAGCAGGCCAGGCAGCATCAGAGGAGCAGGAAGGCTGGCTTTTAGGTCCAGACCTGGAATGTCAGCTTTCCTGCTCCTCTGGTCCTGCTTTGCCTGCTGCATTCATCCAGCTCTACACCTTGTTATCTCAGATTCTCCAGTATTGCCAGTTCCTACTGTCTCTGTAATGATTTGTATCAACTGCACGAGACATTTAGCAGGGTCAGAAAGGGCCAGTTAGCCAGGGGTGCCAATTTATTATGTAGACACTGTTGTAATGCTGGAAGCACAGTAGCTGACATGCACACAGCATGATCCCACACATAGTGAAACCAAGCATGGCTGTGTGCGTTTCCTCCAGGCGCTCCGGTTTCCTCCCACAGTCCAAAGGTGTGCAAGTTAGGGTGGACTGACCATGCTAAATTGCACATAGTGTCCAGGGATATGTTGGCAGGGTGATTGGCCATGGGAAGTGCAAGACTACAGAGATAGGGTAGCAGGATGGGTCTGGGTGGGATGCTCTTTGGAGGGTCAGCATAGGCTTGAAGGGATGAATGGCCCATTTCCACACTGTAGAGATTCATTGTTTCTATGATAATGACCAGATAATCTGATTTTGTGATGTTTGATTGAGGGATAATTATTTGACTGGGATGCCATCCATAACTCTAGTGTTCATTTTCAAAATAGTGCCATGGGCTCTTTTGCACCCTCTGGAGACTGATGTCAGGGCCTCACTCCAACATCTGATCTGAAAGGCACGACCTCTGACAGTGCAGTACTCTCAGTTCTTATGAAAGCGGTCAATAGTAAGATAGAGGGGCCTCAATAGGATGGATACTGGAGGGACGTTTCCTCTTGTGGGAGGCATGAGTGGAAGAACGTGAGGAGAACACGAGGAGAACAAGGGGCACAGTTTAAGAATAAGAGGGAAGTGAGGAGAATGTTTTTCTTTCAAAGGAGTATTAATCAGTGGAATTCTCTTCCCCAGAAAGCACTGGATCAGTGAACTTATTCTGGATGGGGTTGGATAGATTTCATTCCCTGATCTGACTTGCCCAGTTGTACCAACAGCTATATGACAATACGGTGACTTTATGAAGTTATCTTGTCCTGGTCTTCTTTTTGAAGAGTGGTTGTAAGGCAGAGGTACTGAGCTGGCTAGTTAAGACCACTTGAGTAAACAGTTTGGGAGGCTTTGGGTTCTTTTTTTAACAGTCTGAACAGGTATGGCCAGCTCTAACAGATTAGAATTTTGTGAGTTCTTCGGTTTAGCTTTATATGCAAGCTACCGGGGTTTCAACAGAGTTGGAAGCTTTAGTGAATGTGTCCTGGCTGCTACACTCTCTGAATTTTCTCTTCATGTTTTTCCTCCTGGATGGGAGAACTGCATGTCAGAATCTGTTTCTGAATTTTCCTTTTTTCCAAGGGGTGTGCCCATGGCATGTTACTTTATTGGAACAATCAATTATTAATAGACATTGTGTCCATTATTCTGTTAAGTTTTCCAGTAGAGTTAAATTATTCTAAATTCCCCTTTCTTTGTTGCATTTTAATTACAGTGTTTTAAAAAAAATGTGCTTTGCTTAACGTCAAGTAGTTTGGCCAGTCACATTGCACCTGGAAAATAACACTTCACATTTGACACTATAAATAAGAAAATGTTAGGGTCTAGGCTACCTTCCTAAAATATTTTGAGGGGGTCTGGCCCAGCCCTTAGCAGCTGAGTTCATAACTGTAGTCATGTGAAAGGACCCTGCTAGAAGACTGGAATGAGTACAGCTCAGAGCATGCTGTTCTGTCGCCATACCATGTACTTATTTACTTGTTTAAAGGAAACCTAGGCATATGGTCTGAGCTTGCACATAGATCCAAAGAACCCACAGTGTAACTTGCTAAATCCGAGTGGTCTTATATTCCCGTGATCAACACCATAGGAGGTCGAATTGCAAACTAAATAAAAAAGCCAGCATGAGGCTTGGGGGAGGGTGAAATAAGTCGGTCAGACCTTTTTATACTTGTGATATTTAACAGTAATTTACTGAAGAGGGTGTGGCGGTGATTTATAAGGATGTTGCCCAGCCTATGAAAATACAGCTCTGAGGGAAGATTGTATCAGCTATGGGTTGATTTCCCTGAAGCACAGGAGATGGGGGCGGGGCAGGTAGATCTGATTGACAGGTACGAGATTGAGAGGGGCTTGAACGGACTGGACAAGACAGTGGGCAGTGAAGAGGGTTATCTAAGAGTACAACAGGGTCTTGATCAGATGGGTCAGTGGACTGAGGAGTAACAGATGAAGTTTAATTTAGATAAATGCAAGGTGTTGCATTTTGGCAAGACAAACCGGGGCAGGGCTTACACAGTTAATGGTAGGGTGCTGGGGTGTGCTATTGAACAGAGAGACAGGTGTGTAATAACGGGGTGCAGGTACGTAGTTCTGTGAAAATGGTGGCACAGGTGGACAAAGTAGTGAAGAAGGCATTTAGCATGCTTGGCTTCATCAGACAGAGCACTGAGTACAAGAGTTGGGATGTCACGTTGTGGCTGTATAAGACATTGGTTAGGCCACATGTGAAGTACTTTGTGCAATTACAGTCACCCTCCTACAGGAAGGATGTTATTAAACCGGGAAGGGTGCAAAACAATTTACAAGGACTTTCCTGAGGCTGAGGGTTTGAGTTCTAAGAAGAGGCTGGATAGGCTGGGAAGTTTCTCCCTGGACCATACCAGGCTGAGGGCTGACGCTATAGAGGTTTATAAAATCATGATGGGCATAGATAGGGTGAATAGCCAAGATCTTTTATCCAGGGTAGGGGAGTCCAAATATAGAGGAGCATAGGTTTAAGGTGAGAGGGGAAAGCTTTAAAAGGGACCTGACTGTCAACTTTTCCACACAGAGGGTGGTAAGTGTATGGAATGAGCTGCCAGTGGAAGTGGTAGACGAGGGTATAATTACAATATTTAAAAGACATTTGGACACGTACATGGACAGGAAAAGATTGAGAGGGATAAGGGGTAAATGGAGGCAAATGGGACTACATCAGTCTAGGAAACCTGGTCAGCCTGGACAAGCTGGGCAGAAGGGTCTGTTTCCGAGCATTATGACTCTATGACTAAATGCCATAAAGTGGGACTGGGCTGGGTGGCTTGTATTGTGGCCAGCACAGACACAATGGGCTAGTGGCCTCTTTCTGTGCCACAAATGCCCCACGATTCTACAATCTACGTAACGCAGATTTGTATAAGCCTCTACCCTTTTGCCTAAAATTAAAAACGTAATAGCCCACATTAAGATATTATGTTGGTACAACAAGCTGTCATTATTTTAAATTAAGAAAAGAAATTGATGAGAACTTCTATTACATTATTACATGTCTGTATCAATGAATTGCTTTTTTTTCATATATATGTGGGGCACAGCATTTGCAGGATGGTAAATGTGAATGCTGCATTTCCAAGAGGATTTATGGGAGACTGATATTTCCATAATCTTTGTTTCATCCTTCCATCACTCTATTTTTGGGATTAAAGCTGTCGGCTACATAAAGCCCATTGCGATCTTTTCATTTGTTTAGAACAGACAGGGTTTATACAAAAGTGCTACAATTAATCAATCTCCCATGGTGTTGCAAATGAGGAGTCAAGAACACATATCATCTTCAGGTGAAGGAGGGGGTTTGGAAGGATAGGAATAATTGGACGTGTGCATTTTTAATCAACCTTGTCTGGAGATGTTATGTATGAAGATATAATCCACATTAAATGCGTGTGTGGTGTGCTTTGCTTTGCACTAAGCATTTTGTTCAGAGAACAACCTCTGTTTCTCCAGTCTCTCACAACGCTGAAGTGTTCGATGCCTGATACCATCCCCAGTAAATCCCCTCCGCACTCTTCCCCAGGGCACCATAGGGTCCTCACCCTCCACATCATTGTGAGACAGAAGCTAGAGGTGAAGAGCAAACTGGAAACAGCTGCCATTAAGCTGGTGATAAATGGGAACTGCAGACGCTGGAGAATCCAAGATAATAAAATGTGAGGCTGGATGAACACAGCAGGCCCAGCAGCATCTCAGGAGCACAAACGCTGACGTTGCGGGCCCAGACTCTCTGATGAAGGGTCACATTTTATTATCTGCCATTAAGCTGGTTTGCTTTTACCTCTTTCAGAGCATATGGGCATCACTGGCAAAGCCAGAATTTACTGCCCATGCTTAATTGCCCTTGAACTGACGAAATTACAGTTACAGAGGGCAGTTAAGTGTCAACCATATAACTGCAGGTCTGGCCCAGAGATGTGAACATTAGGGTGGATTGGCCATGCTAAATTACCCATAGTGTGCAGGCGATGTGGGTTAGCCATGGGAAATGCAGGGTTACAGGGATAGGGTAGGGGGTTGGGTCTGGGTGGGATGCTGTTGAGTGTGGAGACTGTAATCCCAATGGGCCAAATGGTCTGGAACATAGAACATAGAACAGTGAGGCACAGTACAGGCCCTTCAGCTCACGACGTTGTGCCGACCTATTATTCCTACTAAGAGCAATCTACCCTGCATACCCTATATTTTACTGTCCTCCAGGTGCCTGTCCAAGAGTAGCTTGAAAGTCTCTAAAGTAAAGGCCTGCTTCCACAATGTAGGGAATTCTATGATTCTAAGTAAGGATGTGGCAGATTTCCTTCCTTAGAGGGAATTAGTGAACCAGATGGCTTTTTACAACCACAGTCACCATCACAGAGACTGGTGTTCAATTCCAGACTTAGTACAGTAATCGATTTTTTATTGCCAATGTGGGATTTGAACCCAGAGCTTTACCCTGGCCCCTGGATTATCATCCCAGTTTCCCCAGGGCCGATAAGGAACAAAGTTGACCGACAAAAAACCAAAAGAGATTTGGGCAGCTGCCTTCTGGCAAAGACAGTACATTGTTTCACTGATTTTGTTCACTTCATACAGACCCAGCATTACATATTACATAAAGAGAATTAAGTGTCTTATATTTAATTGGTTAATTTAGGTTTTCCCTCTTAATACTACATTATCTAATTTATTATTGATAATATCTCAGACTCTAACAGCACAGAAAGAAGGCATTTGGTCCATCATGTCCACGCAAGTCAACAAAGATCATGAATGCTATTTTCCAGCTCTTGGCTCATACCTCTGGGAGGTTGTACAAAAGCAAGTTTCTATTTAAATGCTGCTTAAATGCTGCGAGAGTTTCTGACTCAATCACGCTTTCAGCCAGTGAGTTCGAAACTGCTATCATTCCTTGATAAAAAAATTCTCCTCCACTTAGATTTCTACCTCTTACTTTAAAACCATGCCCACTGCTTATTGAACCCTCTGCTAATGGGACAAGACCTTTCTATCCAATCTATCGCTGCTCCCCATAATCTTATACACCTC
Organism: Stegostoma tigrinum; assembly: GCF_030684315.1. Taxonomy (NCBI): domain Eukaryota; kingdom Metazoa; phylum Chordata; class Chondrichthyes; order Orectolobiformes; family Stegostomatidae; genus Stegostoma; species Stegostoma tigrinum. The sequence continues at coordinate 4,733,711 of NC_081362.1, read as the reverse complement.
TAGCAGGTCGACACTCAACTTTTGTTGCTCTAATGAAACCTACCCAGACTATCCTCAGAGTTCAGACCCTCCAGCCTAGGCAGCATCCTGGTAAATCTGGAAAACAGCATTCATGATCTTTGTAGTGGCTCAGTGGTCAGTGGTTAGCACTCCAGCCTCACAGTGCCAGGGACCTGGGTTCGATTCCACCCTCGGTTAACTGTCTGTGTGGAGTTTGTACATTCTCTCTGTGTCTGTATGGGTTTCCTGCCACAGTCCAAAGATGTGCAGACCAGGTGGATTGGCCATGCTAAATTGCCTATAGTGTTGAGGCTATGTAGATTAGGTGGGTTATAAGGGGATGGGTCTGGGTGGGATGCTCTGATGGTCATTATGGATTTGTTGGGCCAAAGGGCCTGTTTCCACACCATGCAGATTCTATAAAAATCTCCTCTACACACTCTCTCGTGCAATCACATCCTTCCCACAATGTGATGACCAGTTTTGGCTAACCAGCATTTTATACAATTTCCACATAATCTCCTTGCTTTTATTTCCATTGCCACAGCTAAAAAAAGGCACATATCCCAACTCTGTTCTTAACAGCCTTATCCACTTATTCTGCTATCTTCAGGGATCTTTGGATATGCATTCCAAGGCTCCTCTGACCTTCGGTACTTTGCAAAGTCCTGCTGTCCATACTGTAATCCCTTGCCTTATTTGCCCTCCCAAATGCCCTTACTTTACACTTTTCCAGGTTGAATTCTGCTTTGTCCACCTGACCAGTCCATTGACATTCTCCTGCAGGTCACAGCTAACCTCCTCTCTATTTACCACGCGAACAATTTTCATGGAAACATTTTTTGGCATCCTCCTACATTTAAGTATTAAATACTCAGTTAAAATTAAGTATGATATTTACCTCAAAAAAGCTTTTATCTAAAAACATGCAATAAAGCAATTGACAACATTTATGAAGAATAAAATTGATAACTATTTGAAGTTTGATTTTAGATAAATATACTTACATGATAAAAAAAACTAACATTGGCCTACATCTGAATAATAAGAACCACTAAAAAGATAATGTTTATTCACAGTCCCGACAGTAACTGAACTGTACAACATTCATTGTATGCATTGTGTATCTCTTACCTGTTTAGTGTTGTCATTGCCAGCAGTTCTCTGTTTCAGCTCCAATGTCTTGGAAATTAGATTGTGGCCCAAAGTTACATTGAGTCTCGGTGTTAGATATTCAGGGAAACCACTCTCAGTGTGTCCTAAGACAGATTTGAAGTGAAGCAAGTATAAGGAATCTGAGGCAAGATTAGCTATCAAGTTTGTGATCATTTATATTGTTTGTTTATTGTCTTCAGGCAACTTAAACACAATTTCTCCAACTTCAAATATCTGCCACTCTGTAATTACCTGCCTTTGAACACAAGCCTTTCAATTAATTTCTTGAAGCTTCCAAGGAACACAACTCGCCATTTATTCTCAAGGAACCAAGCAAATCGTTATCTCAACCTCAAGCGAAAATTGACAAAAATACAGCTGAACGTTTCAATGTCCAGTTCCAAGAAAGGCTCAGGCTCTCAGTTAATGTTCGAATTTATTGAAACCTGCATGATTACAAGGAAGCAAATGCATCTCTTTGTGCTCACCGGCTGCCTACTATCCCACCCCACCCTTTTGAAGACCCTCCCTAAGCATGTCATCTCTGCAATTCTTTGCCCATCTTCAAGAACCTTAGAACTCTTCTGTTCACACACAGGCCACCCTGCTCCTCTGATGCTGCCTGGCCTGCTGTATTCATCCAGCTCTACACTGTGTTATTTCAGACTCCAGCATCGGCAGTTCCTACTAACTCTAAGTTTTAACCCTTTCTTCTTCTTGGTTTAGTGCTTTCATTTCTCATGTTTCTAAAACACCTCAAGATGTTTACTACCTAATGAGACAATGTGGAAATGGGCTGTTGTTATATGTTGTGAGATGCATTTGCAATGAATGGACATAAGAGAAAAGAAGCAATGAGCTCTTTCGACCTGACAATTGAGCAACTCTTAAATTGTATGAAACAAACAGCAAGAATTACCCTTAACCTTTTAAAGTCGCGTATTCTCTGTAGCCCATACAACATACTTCTACCTCCTCAATCATGGATCAGATACAGCACAGGAGGAGGCCATTCAGCCTGGTGGATCTGTGTTGGCCCTGTGTAAGGGTGACTCATCTAATTCCCCTCTCCAACCCTTTACCCATTGCCCAGCACATGTATTCTGCTCAGATGATTATCCAATTCTCTTTTGAAATCCAGAACTGAACTTGATTCCGTTACAGAGCTCAAACAATGCCTTCCAGTTCCTGACCACTGAAAGTGGAGTTCACAAGTTGACAGGGTGATGAAGGTGGTGTTTGGTATGCTTGCCTTGACTGAGTTAAGTATAGGAGTTGGGAGGTCAGGTTGCAGCTGTATATGACAATGGTCTGGCCACTTTTGGAATACAGTGTTCAGTTTTGCACTTGCTGCTAAAGGGAGGATGTTGTGAAACTTGAAAGGATTCAGAAAAGATTTACAAGGATGTTTCTAGAGTTGGAAGGTTTGAGTTATAGGGAGAGGGTGAATAGGCTGGGGCTGCTTTCCTGGAGTGTCGGAGGCTCAGGGGTGATCTTATAGAGTTTTATAAAACCATGCAGGGCACGGGTGTACCCAAGGTCTTTTTCCCAGGGTAGGGGATTCCAAAAGAGGGCATAGGTTTAAGGTGAGAGAGGAAAGATTTAAAAGGGACTTGAGGGGCAATGTTTTCTTGTAGAGGGTGATCCGTGTATGGAATGAGCTTCCAGAGGAGGTAGTGGAAGCTGGTACAATTACAACATTTAAAAGACACCTGGATGGGTATATGAATAGGAAGGGTGTGAGGGAATTGGGCCAAATGCTGGCCAATGGGACTAGATTAATTTAGGGTATCTGGCTGGCATGGACGAGTCGGATTGAAGGGCCTGTTTCCATGTTGTACAGCTCTATGGCTCACTGTATAAATAGCTTTTCCTCGTGCTGTTTCTCTTGTCAGTCAGTGCCCTTGGCTATCCAACACTCTGAACACAGTTTCTCTGTAAATACTGTAAAGCAGGAACAGGGGCAGTGGAATCTGGGTGTTTGTTTACATGAATCATTAAAGATAGCTGGACAGATTGACAGAGCAGTATTTGAGGCTTTGTTATAGAGGTATAGAGTACAAGAGTGGTGAAGCCGTGCTGATCTTGTATATATTACTAATTTGACCCCAGATGGAGTATTTGGGGAATATGACAAGGTAGTCGTAACATCACTTGACTAGTACTGCAGATGACCAGGCTAAAGCTCTGATAAGAGGGGTTGTTTCCAATAAAGACAGCCTTTGGGATTTAAATTAAGTTTATAAATCTGGAATTGAAAACTAGTCTCAGTAACTTTGACTACAAAACTATCACTGATTGTTGTAAAACCCAGTCTGGTTCACTAATGTGTGCTGTGATATTGCAAATATCTCTGATCAGACCCGCATGGGTCTTTGCAAGAGTCAAGTTATCTTATTCCTGCATACAAAAGTATCAGTTCAATCTCGAATGTCTGCTGCTGTACTTTGTAATCCAACAAAAAGTTTACTCAACCACGTGAGGCCAGACTATAGCAATGGCTGTGATAAAATCATTAGATATTTAGTTGTGCTATGAAGGGATCTTCTGATACGTATTCTCAGTGAAGACTCCAGTCTCTATGTTCAGGGAAGCGAGGTTAACATAAAATAGTGTCTTTAGACATTATATCAATGGCCTTTAGGGAAGGAAAGCTGCAACCCTTATGTACAGTAGTCTCCATGTGACTCCAAACCCATGGCAATGGCATTGACATTTTGCTGCTCTCTGAAATGGCCCAGCTTGCCACTAAGTTCAACAGCAATTAGAAATGAGTAATAAATTCTGGATTTGTCAACGACTCCTACTTCCCAGGAAAGTATTGAGAGAGTAAAGGTGTGAACTCGCCGGAAAATATTTTTAAGACTGATGATGCAAGATGGCACCAACACCAGATGACTGCATGCGAGTAACTCTAACATCAAAGAACAGAAGAAGGGTTCATGAGAAGAGCACCAGAGATGAGGAATCTCAGTTTTGAGGACAGACAGAGAAACTGACACTGTTTATCCTAGAGAAGAAAATGTAGGCAGAAGATCAGATTGAAGTGTCCATATCCATGAGTGGTCTGGCCAGAGGAAATAGGGGCAAACTGGTCTCATTGGTGAAAGGATCAACAATGAGACAGAACAAATTTAAAGTAGCAAGCAAAAGAATTGAGAGTGAAAGGAGAAGAAGTGGTTAGGATATATTGTATGATGGAAGTTCAATCATGGCATTCAAGAGGCAACTAAGTTATTATCAGAAAACGAAGAACATGCAGGGTAACAGGGAGAAAACAGGGGAGTGACACTAAGTGAGGCGATCCATCAGAAAGCTGGTGCAGTATTCTGTGATTCAACGAAACTTGATCTAAAACCCCAAACAAATCTTTTTTCATTTGTTCCTGGGATATCGGCATCACTGTCTAAGCCAGTAGCATACTCATCCAATTTCAATGTGTCAATTAAAAATGTCATCTGTACTTTCCTTGATAATTGAAATCAGCAGCAGTCTAAGTCCCGCAACATCAGTCAGTGGAATTCAACTTCTACTCTCAATAGTGTTACATTTGAGCAGTTGTTGCAAATGTCTTGGGTGTTAACTGCCCTCTGCCAAGCAAGACAATCTGTTCAAGGGGCAATTAAGAGTGGGCAACAAATGCCTCTTTTGCCAGTGACCCCCATCTCCCATAAAAGAAAAAGGTAAAAATGCCAATATTTATTGCCCCTTGAAAACTTGATGGTGAGACGTTTCTTTGGATTCTTCCTTCAATTACTTTCAGGGAGAAAGCAGGAGAATGGGGTTGAGAAACTTATCAGCCATGATTGAATGGCAGAGCAGGCTCGATGGGCTGAATGGCCTAACTTCTGCTACTATGCCTTATGGTCTTGTGGTCTTATAGTTGCAACTGAGTGACTCGTGTTATGAACCAGACCAAATGCCCTCAAAATATATTCAGAAGATAGTCTTGACACTAATGTTTTCTTATTTGAAACGTAAGTGTAAGGTATTGCATCCAGACGCAATTTAATTGGTCAAAATACTTAACGCTAAGCAAAACACACTTTATTCATGCTCTGCAGTTAAAATACAACAAATGAAAGCAGGAATTGCAATAATTTAACTCCTTTGGAAAGCTCAAGAGAATAATAGATTATTTAACCACTAAACAGTAACTGTTCCAATATAGTAACGTGCCATCAACACAAGTTCAGAAAAAAAATAGATTGTCTCATAACATTCTAGTCCAGGAGGAAAAACTTCAAGAGAAAACTCTGAGGGAGACAGCAGCAGGGAGAAATGTACTGCAGCTTTCAAACTCAGCTTCAAGACCCAGCAACTGCTACTGAAAAACTAAAGCTAAAAACCCTTGTTCTCTGGGAGCATGCCCCATCCATTCAGGCTGCTTCTATTGTTACTACCTTAGGAAAAAAAAACCCAAGGCCTCATAAACTGTTTACCTTATGGGATTTCAATAGGCAGCTCAGCACCTCTGACTTAAAACATTTGTTCAAAAACAAAAACAAAATGCATCCCTTAAAGCCATAAAATCATCACACTTGTTGGGCCATTTCAAAGGGCAGTTGCGAGTCAACCACGTTGCTGTGGGTCTGGAGTCACAGACCAGGTAAAGATGGTGGATTTCCTTCTCTTCAGGACATTGTTAGACCAGATGGGTTTATACAATAATCAGGTGGTTTCACTAAAGGTTCCTTAAGGACCTTATTTTGATTTAGGCTTTAAAAGGGATGGCGGGACTGAGATGCAAAGAGAGACTGGGTCAGTTAAGACAACATTTACTGGTGTTTAGAAGAATGGGGGGGGGCGCGTGGCAGTGGGTGAGGGGATGCGGTCTCATGGAAGCCTCACAAATTCTAACAGGACTAGACAGGGCAAATGCTGGAAGAATATTCCCAATGACCAGGGTGTCCAGGAGCAGGGTCACAGACTAAGGAACAAAAATAGAAATTGTTGGAAAAACTCAGCAGGTCTGGCAGTATCTGTGGAGAGAAATCAGAGCTAATGTTTCGGGTCAAGTGACCCTTCCTTAGAACACCCTGAGAGTAGTGAGCCTGTGAAGTTCACCACCACAGAAAGGGGATGAGGCCAAAATATTGAATGTTGCAAGAAAGATGTAGACATTAAAAAAATGAAGAACTGTGGATGCTGTAAATCAGGAAACAAAACAGAAATTGCTGGAAAATCTCAGCAGGTCTGGCAGCATCTATGAAGGAAAAATCAGAGTTAATGTTTCTGGTCCAGTGACCTTTCCTCAAAATGGAAGGTGGCTGGGAAAATGTCAGTTTATATGATGTAGATACAGTTTTTAGGGCTAATTAGATCAAAGGGTCTGGGGAGAAAACAGGAACAGAGGAGTGAGTTGGATGATCAGCTAGAGCAGGCCTGAAGGGCCAAATGGCCTACTCCTGATCCTATTTACAACCTTTCTTATAAATTGAGGTCCCTCACAGATGCTGATCCCATGGGACCATATAAACATTATCTTTTTTATTCTTTTCCAGAGTCAGTTGAACTGATTTTCAGCATCAATATCAATCTATTCATGTGTTTCAACTCTCCACCTTTTAACTACAAACCCAGCCTCAAACCATATTAGTGTGGAGAATTTTGGGATATCAGCCTCTTTAACAATAAACACCACACTGATGAGAGGTGCTGTTACCTGTTGTTCAGGTGATCTGGACTGCCACTGTATTGTGGTATTGGAGGGAGTGCCACAGAATAATGGAGGTACACAGTTCAGTCTGCCCTGGCTCACATTAATGAAGGAAAGCACGTGGCTTAAATCAAAGAGAAACATGGTGCTGACATGACACCCCAGCCCCGAGGTTCCTCATACTATCCTATTTGGGTGGCATGGTGGCTCGGTAGTTAACACTGTCGCCTCACAGTCCCAGAGACATGGGTTTGATTCTAGCCTTGGGCAACTATCTGTGTGAAGTTTGCATGTTCTCCCTGTCTCAGTGTGGGTTTCTGTCAGATGTTCTGGTTTCCTCCCACAGTCCAAAGATGTGCAGGTTAGGGTGGATTGGCCATGCTAAATTGCTTTAGTATCCAGGGATGTACAGGCTAGGTGGATTAGCCATGGGAAAATGCAGGGTGATAGGGTAGAGGTTCTGGTGGGATGCCCTTCGGAGGGTCAGTGTAGATTTGATGCGCCAAATGGCCTCCTTCCATGCTGCAGAGATTCTATCACCAGCTAAACAGGTTCTCTGACATTTTATTGCATTTACTTGAATCCTGCTGCGCACAAATTGAGGTCAACAAAGAAAAAAGATTCAGTTGTGACAATTCATCATCAGCAACACCTGGAAGCAAAAACAGAAGATGCTGAACATCTGAAAAAAAGAGCTGGAGAAACTCTTCAGGCCTGGCAGCATCTGGAGAGAGAGAAACAGAGTTATATGGTGTGACCTCTTCAGAACTGGTTCTTCTCTGAACCTTAGATCCAAAGAAGATTCTTACTGGACTTGAAAAATTAAGTCTGTTTCTCTCTCCCCAGACGCCACCAAGCCTGCTGAGTTCCTCCAGCAATTCCTGTTCTTATACTAGTGACAGCCAATTGCATTCATTTGTAGCACCTGTAGTGAGGTGTGCAAAGGCACTTCACAGGAGTGTTGTCACAAATTAAGTTTTAAAGTCTTTCATTTGTTCTGAAGCACTTTGGAACATCTCAGGGCAGGGACCGTGTAAGAGGTGTGAAAAATATAAAACCCATCATTTCTCTTCTTTCAGTTTGACCAAATGTTTGAGAGGGCTGCTCAAAAATGAGCTTCTCTTGTTGGAATGAAGGGAATAGAACATAAGAAATAGGAGCAGGAGGACACCAGTCAGCCGTCTGGACTTGCCCTGCGGTTCAGTAAGGTCATGGTTAATCTACTCCAACACCATTTTCCTGCATTATTTCCCTATTGTTTGCTGTTTTTAATCTGAAAAAAATTTCCTGAGCTGAATTCTGAAAATAATCAACAAATGAGCCTTCACTGTCCTCTGGGAAAAGAACTCCAAAGATTTTAAAGAGTGAAGAAATTCCTCCACATCTCAGTCCGAGGTGGCCTGCCCCTTATCCTGAAAGTGAGTCCTCTTGTTCAAGACACCCTGACCCAGGGATAAAGATCGTTCCTGCATCTACCCTGTTGAGCCTTGCAAGAATTTTGCATTATTGAGTGAAATCACCTCCCATTCTTCTAGATTCCAGCGAACACAGGCCCAGTCTCATTTCATTTATCCTCATTGGACAATCTCTCTATCCCAGGAATCGGTCTGGTAAACTTACAGTGCACTCCATTTTTGGCAAATAATCTCTCCCGGTGAACAAGAACACTAGGCCTGCATACAGTACCCCAGATGTGGTCTCACCAGGGCTCATGTAGCTGTGATAAGACACCCTTACTCCTGTACAATTACTTTGGGAGATGGGGCCCTTAGTGAAACCAGCTAGCCACTTGTCAAGTGGAGCAGCTCTGCACTTATTAGATTAACCATTTCCAATATTTCTTTTCCAAAGTAAGACAATAATAATTTGGACACAGCTAGGAACAAGTGCTGAACATTCACAGCAGTGTGATCTACAGCCGTATGTCTACTCTGACCAACAGAAAATTGCAACGTAAAGTATTTTGCACTTACAGAAAGCCTCTCCATCTCTCCCTCTATTCCAATACTGCAGGGCTTAAGAGAGAAAGTTGCACATATCAGTCAATGTCATATTGTTCATCAGTGGCACATGCCATTCAGCACGTCAAATATTGGAGGAGAGCAAACGTATATGACCAGGTAAATATCACCATAAGGTTAATTCAAATTTAATGTCACATTTCTGAAGTGCAAAACAGATTTTATTTGTTCAAAATGGATTTAATCTCATTGTATTCCTTTAGCTTACTTCCTCTGCTTATTAAATGGAGGCTAAGGTACAGTTCCTCAGAGACACTATAGACAAAAGGCCAGGCATGACAACTATGGCAAGACAAGGAATGTCAGTCAGCTACAAGATAATCTGGATGGGTAAATGTATGTACAATGGTTGGCAATTACTTTGTCAGAACATAAGAACCCGGAGCAGGAGTAGGCCATTCAGCCCTTCAAACCTGCTCTGCCATTTAACATGGTCATGGATGATCTCATCTTGGCCTCAACTCCACTTCCCTGTCCACTTCCTGAAGAGAGAAATCAGAGCTAATGTTTCGGGTCAAGTGACTCTTCCTTAGAACGCCCAGAGAGTAGTGAGCCTGTGAAGTTCACCACCACAGAAAGGGGGTGAGGCCAAAATATTGAATGTTTAAAAAGAAGATTTAGATATGGGCAAAATGGATCAAAGGGCGGGGGAGTAAACAGGAACAGGGCAGTGAGTTGGACGATCAGCCATGATCTTGTTGAATGGTGCAGCAGTCTTGAAGGGCCGAATGGCCTACCCTTGATCCAATTTACTGCCTTTCTTCTAAATTGAGGTCCCTCTCAGATGCCAATCCCATGAGACCATATAAACATTAGCTTTTCCCTTCCTTTCCAGAGTCAGTGGTGGTCAAATCGATTTTCAGCATTGATATCAATCTATTCACGTGTTTCAACTCTCCACCTTTTAAATAGAAACCCAGCCTCGAACCACATTAGGATGGAGCATTTTGGGATATCAGCCTCTTTAACAATAACCACCACACTGATGCGAGGTGCTGTTACCTGTTGTCCAGGTGATCTGGACTGCCACTGCATTATGGTATTGGAGGGAGTGCCACAGAATAATGGAGGTACACAGTTCTATCTGCCCTGGCATGCGTTAATGCAGGATTCACAGCTGTTTGGGGTTGGTGAGGTTGTCAAATAGGCTCATGAATCAGTCAAGTCAAGGCCACTACTGCTTGGAGGTGGCTGATGGACTAAGTGGAGCTGAACAACTGGCCATGAAGGGGCGTGATACCACCCCTTCTTGGGGTCCTGGTAAGAGGTGAGCCGCTGGTGTGAAACCCACCCAGCTGGTGACCACAAAACCAGAGAGCACCGGAAGGTGGCCAGTTAAATGCCTAAATGAGTACACAATTCCATGGGACTGCACCTTTCTAACCCACCACACCAGTGCCGCTGAGCTGATAGGGGAGGGCATGGAGAGGTTCCCTGCCAGTCTCTAAACAGTGGCTGAAACCGTCCCCCAATCAGCCCAACAGAATCTCAGCCACCAGCTGTGTCAAAGAATTGGACAATGAAAGTGTAAGAATTGACAATCATACAATTTGTTGTGAGATTCAGAGATGGTGACAATATGATGCCATGTTGAAACCCATTCCTTCAAAATCCACATGACTATCTTCTGCAGGGCAGAGGCAAGGGTGTGGGGGAAGGGGGAGCCTCGTGTTAATTTTTATCATTTTTTTGCCCGCACTTCTCTTGAAGTGCCTCGCTCCAGCTGAAATTGATTTATTTACAAACCCATGCACTCCTCCTGGATATACTTGCTTAGTTCAGAAAGAAGACATGCCGATAATGACTCAAGGGAAAACCCGAAATAGACCTCTGACTGTAAGTTCGAGTAGTAACTGATCAGCAGATGCCTTGCTTAGCATGACATTTCTGAAGTTCCCTTCAGTTACCACATGAAATTATTTTGACTATATTTAACTTGTATATCATACAATGCCTTTCTTGTCTCAATGTTGACTGATCTAGCCATTAGCTACAGTCCTTTCTCACATCACTGTTTCTCTGTAGGGCCTGATCTTGTGATCAGCTCGAATAGACTCACGGGCTTCAGATAGAGGGAATACGCTGGGAAGGTACTGGCCTAGTGGTAATGTCACTGGGTCATATCCTAGCCTAACTTTCTGGGGATGTATGTTCAAATCCCATTTAACAGCTGAGGGAATTTAAACATTGTAAATAAACCTGGAATGAAGGGCTCATGTGGTGCAATGGTACAGTCCCTACCTCTGAGCTAGGAGACAAAGGTTCAAGTCCTACCTGATCCAGGGGTATGTAATAATATTCTGAATGGGTTGATAAGGAAAATATCTAAATCTGGAGCTAATCTCACTCATGGCGATTATGAATTTACTATCAATTATTGACAAAACCCATTTGGTTCACAAAACCCTTCACAGAAGGAAATCTGCTATCCTCACCTGGTCTGGCCTACATGTGACTTCAGACTCACAGGGTGACCCTTAACTGCCCCCTGAAGGGCCTAGCAAGCCATTCACTTCTATCAATCATGACAAACTCGTGGCAAAGAAATGAAACTGGACGGATCACCTGGCATCGACCTAGGCACTGGAAAAGACAACGGCAGAAACAGCCCTGTCGACCCTGTAAAGTCCTCCTCACTAATACTTAATGCCAAAACTGGGAGAGCAGCCTCACAGACTAGTTATGCAGCAGTCTGACACATTCACAGTCACAGAATCACGCCTTACAGACAATTTCCCAGACAACATCACAATCCCCGTCCCACTGGCAGGGCAGACCCAGCAGAGGGGCAGCACAGCGGTAAACAGCCAGCAGGGTCTTGCTCTAGGAGTCCTCAACATTGACTCCGGACCTCATGAAGTCTCATAGCTTCAGGTTAAACGTGGGCAAGGAAACCGCCTGCTGATTACCATGTACCATCCTCCCTCGGCTGATGAATCAGTAGAAAAACACTTGGAGGAAGGACTGAGGATGGCAAGGGCACAAAATGTACTCTGGGTAGGGGATTTCAATGTCCCACACCAAGAGTGGCTCGGCAGCAGTACTCCTGATCGAGCTGGTCAGGTTCTAAAGGACATAGCTGCTAGACTGGGTCTGTAGCAGGTGGTGAGGGAACCAACAAGAGGGAAAAATATACTTGACCTCAACCTTACTAATCTGCCAGCTGCAGTCATATCTGTCCATGACAGTATCGATAAGAGTGATCATTTCACAGTCCTTCTGGTGATGAAGTCCCACCTTCATATTGAGAATAGCCTCCATCATGTCGTGTAGCATATCACTGTGTTAAATGGAGCAGACTTTGCACAGATCTTAGCAACTAAAGACTCGGCACTCATGAGGTGCTGTGGGTCATCAACAGCAGTAGAACTATACTCCAGCACAATCTGTATCCTCAGGGCCCGGCATATCCCCTACTCAACCATTACAATCAAGCCAGGGGATCAACCCTGGTCCAATGGAGAGTGCAGGAGGGCATGGCAGGAGGAGCACTAGGCTTACTGAAGATGAGATATTAGCCTGGCGAAGCTACCAAACAGGATAACTTGCACATCATAGTAAAAGACAGCGCTAAGCAATCCCACAACAAATGGATTGCCAACCAGGCAAGAAGAGACAATCTAACCACTGGCCTTTGACATTCAGTGGTGTTACCACTACCAAGTTCCCCACTGGGGCGGCATGGTGGCTCAGTAGTTAGCACTGTAGCTTCACAGCACCAGGGTCCCGGGTTCAATTCCAGCCTCGGGCGACTGTCTGTGTGGAGTTTGCACATTCTCCCCGCGTCTGCGTGGGTTTCCTTCGGGTACTCTGGTTTCCTCCCACATTCCAAAGATGTGCAAGCTAGGTGGATTGGCCATGTTAAATTGCCCGTAGTGTCCAGGGATGTGTGGGTTATAGGGGGGTGGGTCTGGATGGGATGCTTCAAGGGGCAGTGTAGATTTGTTGGGCCGAAGCACCTGTTTCTACACTGTAGGGAATCTAATCCAATCACTATCAACATCATAGCGATTAGCATTGACCAGAAACTCAGCTGGACTTGCCATATAAACACACTTACTACAACGGCAGGTCAGAAGCTAGAAATACTGCAGAGCGTAACTCAACTCCAGACTCTCCAAAGCCCATCCAGCAGCTACAAGGCATGTGTCAGGAATGTGATAGAATACTGCCATTAGCCTGGAGGGTTACAGCTTCAACAACACTCAAAAAGCTTGACACCATCCAAAACAAAGCAGCCCGCTTGATTGGCACGACATTCACAAGCATCCACTCCCTCCACCACCAACGCTCAGTAGCAGCAGTGTGTACTATCTACTAGATGCACTGCAGAAATTCACCAAAGATCCTCACACAGTACCTTCCAAACCAACCACCACATCCATTTAAAAGGACAAGAGCAGCAGTTACATGGGAACACCACCGCCTTCAAATTCCCCTCCAAGCCACTCACCATCCTGACTTGGAAATCAATCATAGTTCCTTCATTTGTTGCTGGATTGAAATCTTGGAATTGCCTCCCTAAGGGCATTGTGGGTCTACCTACATCACATGAATTCATGAAGGCAACGCACCACCACCTTCTCAAGGGGCAACCAGGAATGGGCAATAAATGCTGGACCAGCCAGTAACACGCAGGTCCCACTAGGTGAGTAAAAATAAAGACCCACAGCAATGTGGTTCACCCTTAACTGTCCTCCAAAAAGGCCCAGCAGCCACTCAGTTCAGGGATAATTAGAGATGGACAACAAATGCTGGTCATGCCAACAACCAATAGATTCCATGAAAGAACAAGGGGTAGAAAAAAGTTTGTGGATGTTCAATGAGCGAGTTAAAATATTTATTCACAGTAGCAAAACCTCACAAAGTTTTCTGATGTACTTGTAAGCAGTTTGGTCTTATTAACACACAGAAGCCAAGGCCTACCATGTTAAGTGAATGTGAATGTCATCTTAAAGAATGCATAAGACATAGAAGCAGAAATAGGCCACTTCGCCCATTGAGTCTGCTTCACCAATGTGATCATGGCTGACGTGATCATCTTCAAGTCCACTTTCCTGCCCTTTCCCCATAACCCTCAACTCTCTTTCCGAGTAAACCTCTTTCTCTATCTCAGCCTTGAGTATGTTTGATGACCCAGCATCGATAGCCCTCTATGATGGGAGAGAGAGGGACCAGAGAGTGGATAGACAGAAGAGAGAAGGCTGCAAGAAATGTTAAAGAGGAGGAAGACAAAGGAGAGGAGTGGGAATGGTGGACCACATGAGGGAGAGAAATACACAGAAAAATGGAGGGAGGGAAGGAAGTGGATTGACAGATGAGGGAGGATAATTCCACAGATTCACTACCTGCTGACTGAAGAAATTCCTACTCATTTCTATTTTGAATTGAACCTGGATGTTAGATCATCCAAATGGCCCCGTGTTGAGGTATTCTGTGACCTACATTAGATCCAAGTTGAGCAGCACTTGAATTTGAAAACTCTCATCCTTGCTTTCAAAACTATCCATGACTCCATGCTGCACCTGCCTTTTCTCCATCAGTAAGGCTGAGGTGCTTTGGGAGGAAGGACATATCTTATCTGGGAACACCATGTGTTCCTCCAGCCCCAAAGCTATGGCAATATTAATGTGTGCCTATTGTTTTAGTATTTTAATTGCCTTTCTTTAGGAGAAAAGGGAATTTCTCCAGCCTGGAAATCTCCCGGTCAGGGTCCGTTTGATGAGTCAATGCTACGTGCTCAGTGCCAGGCGCAGACATGGATCCCTGGAATTTTGCAGTTGCTGGGAGTCTGATGAAATCTCCTGGGCATTCTGGGGGTGTTGCAGTGTGAGTGTATCTCTATACAGTTTGCAGTTATTTGGAGATGATATGAAACAGTCAAACAAAATCTGCAGACTCGCATATCAATCAGTTGGAACCTGATGGTAGCAGACAGCTGTATTAAGACCATTACACGAAGGAGCAGAGTCAGGCCATTCGGCCCATCGGGTCTGTCCCACCATTCAATCATGAGTGATATGTTTCTCAACCCCATTCTCCTGCCTACTCTCCGTAACCCTTCAACCTTTACTAATCAGGAACCCATCTATGGCCGTGTTGAATATGCTCAATAATTAGTCCACACAGCCCTCTGCAGCAATGAATTCCTTAGATTTACCACCCTCTGGCTGAAGAAATTCCTCCTCATCTCAGTTCTAAATGGTCACCCCTTCGCTCTGAAGCTGTGCCCTCAGGTCCCGGTCTCTCCTACTAGCAGGAACATCTTCTCCACATCCACTCTATCCAGGCCTCTCGGTATTCTGCAAGTTTCAATCAGATCACACCTTATCCTTCCAAAATACATTGAGGACAGACCCGGGATTCTCAAGCACTCCTCACTTGACAAGCCCGACGTCCCCGGGATCAATCTTGGAAACCTCCCCTGGACTCCTTCCAAGCCGGCACATGCTTCCTTAGATATGGAGCCCAAAACTGCTTACAATATTCCGAACACAGTGTGACCGGAGCCTTGTACAGCCTCAGCAGTACATCTCTGCTCTTGTATTCTAGCTGCCTGGAAATGAATGCTGGCTTTGTGTAATTAGAAGCCTTACCCCATTTGCCTGCCAAGTGGCCTCGTCCCAGAGGAATAGACTTGCGAGGATGCAGCGCTGCTCTCCCCCTGACAGATGTTGACTGAAGAATCAATCTTCCCCGGCTGCTGCTCTGCGAATGAGCCTTTCCATCTCTGTCGAGCTCTTCTGTCCTTGTAAACGCCTGAGAGCTCTGAAGGTACCTGCAGGTTTAGAAATGCATTTCCGGTCACAGAAGCTGTAGCTGTAGGTTGCTGCAGCCTCCCAATCCACTCACGGTCTCTCTGGGAACCAGGGAACCGATGCTTTCTCAGGCTCAGTTTGCCCAAGAAAGGAAGGCCAATCTCTCCCAAACAGACTGTCCGCATCTCCCCTTCAACGCTCCTGGGCAGCTGCCCCAGCGAGTCCACTCGCTTCAGAAATCCAGCATCACACCCGGCTAGCCTTCGGAGAGATGATGAGAGACAGAGAGGGGGACCAGAGAGTGGATAGACAGAAGAGAGAAGACTGCAAGAAATGTAAAAGAGGAGGAAGACAGAGGAGAGGAGTGGTAATGGTAGACCACATGAGGAAGGGAAAAGAAACAATAAAGTTGAGGGAAGGAGGGAAGGGGATAGATAAATGAAGGAGGATAACAACAGAAAACAAAACAAGGAGAGAAACCAAACTCAACAGAATGGGCTCTTTAGTTGCACACTGAAGGGTATTATAATTTTTAAAAGACATTTGGCTCGGTACATGAATAGGAAAGGCTAAAGGGGATATGGGCCAGGTAAATTAGACTAGCTGAGTTTGGGAACTTGGTTGGCATGGGTAAGTTGGACTGAAGGGTCTGTTTCTGTGCTGTATGGCTCTATGACTCTATTAGAACTAGAGTCTAGGTCGGAAGGCCTCTGGCAATGTGCCCCAGCTCAGATTTTGGACAGATACAGAGTGGGTGTGGTCCTTACACTGCATCCTACACACATCCTCGTAGCCAATCAAATACTTTCCCCCCATTTCTGAAGCTGTTCCAGTGGGGACATTACATTTTCTCCTGGGGAGACACAAAGAAACATGTGAATTATGGGCAGCCTGCTCCACTACTCAATAAGAGCATGGCTGATCTTGTTCAGGAATCTCAGCTCCACTTTCCTTTCTGGCCCACCAATAAACCATTACTGTTCTTGTATGTCAAACTTCTACCTAAGTCAGCCTTTAATGCATTCAATGATCCAGCTATATCTTCTCACTTAGCAAAATAATTCCACAGACTAATGATTATCAGAGAGCAAAAAACATTCTCTTCCGATAACAAGGTGTGGAGCTGGGTGAACACAGCAGGCCAAGCAGGATCAGAGGAGCAGGAAAGCTGACGTTTCGGGCCTAGACCCTTCTTCTGAAAACAATCTCTTCATCTCTGTCTTAAAAGCAAAGCCCTTATTGTTAAACTGTGTCCTCCTAGTTCTAGACTTTCCCACAAGGAGAATCCATCCTATTGAATCCCCTCAGGATCCATATGTTTCAATAAGCTCACCTCTCATTCTTTCAACACATCAAATGATACAGAACTCGACTGCTCAATCTTCCCTCAAAATAAGCTCTTCATCAGAGAATGAAGTGGGTGAACTTTATCCGAACTGCTTCTAACAGAAATGTACAAGTAAGTGGACTGAAACTGTACAGCATTCCAGATGTGTTCTCACCAATGTCCTGTAGAGCTACAGTAAGATTTCTGAACTCTTACAGCCTATTTCCCTTGCAATAAATATCAAGTTTTCACTCACCTTCCTGCTAACTTGCTGTAGCTGTGTAGTAACTTTATGTACTTCATGAACCAGAACACTTAGACCCCTCTGTACTTCCAAGTTCTGCAATCTCTCTCCACTTAGACAGTACACTGTTCTATTCTTCCTGCCAAAGCACGCAAGTTCATGTGGGAATGTGAGCCAATGTTCATTTCTGATTCATCATACTCTTTAAACAATTTCCCAGTATCAGAACAGATTTAACAAAAGTCCAACAATGTTGACCCCAGACGCACAGTAGAGAATTGTGATGAAACATTATAAAAATCTAAACTGTCGACAGTTGGAAAGAGGCTTAAAAAGGACGCCACAAGAGATTTATAAATATTAAATGGTAACGAAAAGGTCAGCATGAAATGTTACAGGAAGATGGTTGATTCCATTCGAGAATGATAATATTAAAGTGAATTTGAAATAAAAATGTAGTTAGCCCCAAAGGGAGATAAATATTCGATCTGAGGCAGTGAAATGTGAGATTAGAGAATTTTGAGATCCAATGCCTTGTTTGAGGAACTGAGATGAAAAAAATGAAGATTGACCTTTCTTCATACTTAACTTTTGAATGTTCTGAAGAGAATCTCAACGACTCAATCTCAATCCAAAAACAAAAACGTGCAGGAAAGCATTCCACAGTGAGGGTTAAGAGAGTGAGGAATTGGCCAACTCAATGATAAACCAATTAGTGCAAACCAACTAATCTAATCCAATTTAACTCATCAAACATAAAATGGTGGTCTTTCAGGTTTGTCTTGTCTAGTATCATAAATCAAATGTGGAAGTTAGGGCTCTTGACGTACAGTGTTAGTGTCCCCATTTCTGATCCTGGTTCAAGTTCCACCTGCTCCAGATGTGTAAAATAATGTTTCTGAACAGGCTGATTAGAAACAAAAATAAAGCGTGCGAGTTGAATGAGGAATGACAAGATCATTAACTACAGACATCCATCCACTTGCACTTAGCCTTCACTGCTTTGTATCATCTTGCTATCGCTCCAAGTTGCCAACAAGCTCAATCACAAACTCTCCAGCTTCAGGTCAGTAACTTTAACCTGTTGTGCAGATGCAGGACATGCCAATGGAGTAACTGTCCCCTCTTTAAACTTTCATTCTGCCCTTCCCCTTTTTCTGTATTCTTCTTTCACTCTGTTTGGCCATGGCATTTGCAATTTCTGGCCTGACATCCAGGTGGCAGTCTTGCGTTGGTTCCTGGACTTTGGCCTCATTGTATTCAAATGGAATCAGTCAAAACAGGGAACTGTGGATTGGCCATTCCTTATTTAGAGCCTGAAGTTATTCTTCTCCCCGGAATTATTATGCTGGGTCATCTCAACACCAACTAGAACACTATCACCGTCACATTTACTCCCTCTACCACCAACACTCAGTAGCAGCAGTGTGTACTATCTTGGAAGGCACACTGCAGCAATTCACCAAAGATCCTTAGATGGCACCCTCCAAACCCCTGACCTTTAGCCCTTGGAATGACAAATATAACAGGTACATATGAAAACCATCACTTGCAAAGTCCCCTCCAAGTCTCTCACTATCCAGATTTGAAACTAAATTGCTGTTCCTTCATTGATTTTAAAAAAGACGTGGAACTTGTTACCACTGAAGATGATTGAGGACAATGGTGTGGATGTAATCAAGAGGAAGCTAGGTAGACACTTGAAGGAAGATGAACACATGCTTATGGGGAGAGAGTGTTGAGGTAGGATAGGAAAAGCCTTGAGTATAGTATTATCAGAGACATGGGCTGGCTGTGGCGAAGAGCCTGTTTCTGCTCTGTATGTTCTGTATCATTCTATATAATTAGGCTTTATTTTGATGAGCTCCTTTCCAATCACAAACAAACAGAACCATAAAAAACAAAAAAAGGTACCAGGAGTAGGCCATTCAGCCCTTCGAGCCTGCTCCACCATTCAATATGTTTGGGGCTGATCATCCATCTCAGCCCTCTGTTCCTGCTTTCTCTCCATACCGTTTGATTCCTTTAGCCCCAGCAACTATATCTAACTCCTTCTTGAAAACATTCAAGATTTTGCCTTGATCGCTTTCTGTGGCAAAGAACTCCACAGGCTCACCAGTCCCTGGATGAAGACATTTCTCCTCATGACTGTCCTAAATGGCCAGCCCCGTGTCTATAGACCATGATCCCTGGTTCCGGACATCCCAGTCATCAGGAACATCCTTCATACATTTACCCTGGCTATTCCTGTTAGAATTTTGTAAGTTTCTACGAGATCCCCTCCTTAAAGTCTAAAGTCCAGGTAACTGATCCAATCTCACTTCATCCCGTCATCACAGCGATCGGTTTGAGAAATGATAGGTTTGCAGCAGGATGTTCCCACCCATAGTCCATAGATAAGAAAGACTTCCTTTGCCACAATACCATGCACAGCCTTCAGATGTCCCAATGTTGGCTTTCTAACCAAATTATTGCTTTTAGAAGTTTCATCACTGGTGTACTGTAGGGAATGCAGCAGCCAATTTGTATACAGCACACTCTCACAAACAGCAATTAATAATAACTAACCAATCTGCTTATTGTTTTGAAATGTGGACTGAGGAATAAACACTGGCCCCAGGACACCGGGGAGAACTCCCACTGCCTCTTCTTCTGCACCAGCTGGGGTCAAACCCTCAATATAACCTCTGAACCCAAATACAGCATCCCTGACAGTGCGGCATCTGAGTGCCGGCTTTGCTATTCATGCTCACCACCCTAGCATTTATTGACTGAGTTACTCCCAAACCTTGTACAGTTAAAATAAATGGTTTGTCCTACCTTTCAGAGGACAGGAATGCATCTAATGTTAGCAATAATTATCATAGCTGGGCTAGAACATACATGGAGGGCTAATAAGTATGAAAGGGAAGAACAATGCAGTCAATCCTGGGATTTGACAACTGCAAGTAGCACCAATCAAGCAGAAAAATAAACCCACCATTATACAAAAGCCAATGTTCTTACTTCAAAGGTGGATGCTGAGTCCCACTGCGTTTCGGTTGCCTGGTGAGATTGCTTCTTTCAGGCTGTAAATGAACTGCACTCTGTAACACAATCAGCAGAATTGACTGATTAGAACGAGAAGGTAATTACTCTGAAGAAACCTCAAAGAGGCGGGAGACCAGGGATTTCACTGAAGGTGAAAATTGAGTTCCTTTTTGCTTATCAAGAGGATTTTCTTTGTGAGATTCAACATGATTGCAAGCACAAAGCTAGTTTGGTGTCTAACTCACAGCCCTAACAAAGATAGGGAGATTTATCTGCACTAAAAATCTTGTAAAAGCAACAAATTGTATTTATACTTTAACACTATTTATGACATGTCATCACCGCATCAGTTATAAAACAGGAGAGCTTTCAATTCCATATTTTCTTGTCAATTGAATGAGCACTGCACAAGTTGCCTTGGAGGGATATATGGAGATATGTGGGGAGGCGGCCAACAACTTTGTTAGGTGGTACATTTCAAGAGCCTTAAAGATAAAGAAAGATAAATATTGGTCCTGGGACACCAGAGAGTCAGCTCATCTTCATCTATCAGGACAAGAAAATGTAGAATTGAAAGCTCTCCTGTTCAATCTTCAACTGCCTTCTCCCACGTGAACTCCACAGAAACAGTGGATTTAAGTCCAAGCAGGAGATAATAATCACTGGACAGTGCTACCATACCAACCTCAGTATGGGTCTTCTCCAGTTCAAAGACTGTGACAAACAATGTTATACAATGACTCATCATTCTCACCAGTGCCTTCAATTATGACTCTATATAGAACACAACTGTTATACCATTTGTTAAAGCTAGGGCCTAGTGCTAATGTTACTGGGCTAGTACAGCACAGGGTGTTGAGTGGCTGGATAGGTGTTTTACAATGTAGAATGAAGCCAATAGCATGCATTCAATTCCTGCATTGACTAAGGTTACCACAAAGGACTGTCCATTTGCTTGAGATGTAGTGACCCTCAGGTTTAACTCTCCATCAGTCCTCTCTCTCTGTCTCCCTAATGAAAGAGAGGCCCAATGGTCCAGCAGGATTATGACAATTGTATTTTTAGCAGACCGCAGCAAAAGTCTCAAAAACAAAGTTGCTGGAAAAGCTCAGTAGGTCTGGCAGCAGCTGTGAAGGAAAAAACGGAGTTAACGTTTCGGGTCCAGTGACCCTTCCTCAGAAAAGGTCTGTGTTCTAGAGATGTAGGCTCGAATCCCTGGTCAGCAGCTTGTGGAATGTTAATTCAGTCAACAAAAAGTAAAATGGGGATCTGATAGTTTGCCTCAGTGGAGACCACAAAATTACCACTATCACTGTCACCCTCTGGTTCACCATTATGTTTTAGGGAAGGAAATTGGCTTACATGTGACTCCAGACCTATTGCCATGTGATTGACTTTTCAATACCCTCTGAAATAGCCCTGGCCAGCTGCTCAATTCAAGGAAAATTTGGGATGAGCGAAAAAAAAACACCAGTGACGCAGAATAAATCTTTCTTTTGGAAAAAAAAATAACTGCAACAGTTACAGCATATCAAGCCAATAAGATACATTAGGTTAAAAGAAAAAACAACCTCACATCCCTCATGATTGGCACTTCATTTGTAAAATAAAATTGAACTGCTCCTTCGTTTGCCACAGTCACACTTGGAAGCTGAATCCTGATTATGTTCCAGTCGGGGGAGTACACTGCTTTTCACCTCAAGCCTTTGACAAGCAGTCAGCTATGGTGTGTCACTGGTCTTTCCACACTAATTCCTCATGAAGTCTCACTTATTAGGCTGTCTTCATCTGGTCCAGGCACACTGCAGAGCCATAACTCAATTTCTAAGCACAAGTTTGATGTTGAAATTGAGCAGTTTTTACGCATTGCAAATGCATTGAGTTCAAATTAGATCCGCCCTTTAATTTTAGCAACTGGAATTGAATAAGTGATTACACTGTCACATTATTCCTTGAAACAAAGTGTAGAGCTGGATGAACACAGCAGGCCAAGCAGCATCTTATGAGCACAAAAGCTGACGTTTCGGGCCTAGAAAGTTTGCATTTTCAAATAAACCTGCTGGACTATAACCTGGTGTCGTGTGATTTCTGACCTTTCCCCTCATACAGACAAGTCTAAATGTTCACACCTTGACATTCTCCAATATCCAGCAAATAATCAGTCTGACCTCGAGCAAACATCACAAATCCACCATCCACAATGGCAAGTTTGATTGTTCATCAGGACTTTCATGTTTGTCCTTGGAAAGAGGCTTATCTCTAGGTTTTAATAAACTTTGACCTCAGCCTTAGCACACTCAGCTGTTGCAACTTTAAGTCATCCATTAGAAATTTACACAAGTTCTGCCTGTTTAGCTATTAAATAGCCCACATAATTACATCTAAATCACTGCGTTTGTTTCAAAATGAGACTCAAGCGTTTCAAAGTTAGTTTGGCAGCACAGTCCATTACTGTGGAGTTACAGCACTAATTAGACACATACACTTGCCTTCAGGGACACATTAAAACTACTGACCTTTCGAATCATTTGGTCACCATGCAATTGATGAACTTTTCTCAATAATGCAAACTCTGTACTTTTTTTAAGCTGCTTTTTGGTTTGTTTTGGTTAACTCAGGAAATTTCAAGGTTATTATCTACACCACCTATTCTCAATCCTGGTCTGACACTGACAAACACTCCCATACAGGACAAAGCAGTGACTGGCCACTCGAAAGTCCAGCAAATTCAGCCTCTTCTCTGCCTTGGTTGGGGATTAGGTGGCACATAAAAGCTTATTCATGGAAAACTCAATCAGAAAGGGGAACTTAATTTTGGAAAACTAGTTTTTGATGAACGTTTCATAAGATGTTAATTCCTGAATAAGGGCTTCCTGACACTTTTACAGTTCTGAGAACTTAAATGCCGCCCCATCATCAAGGTTCAGAATTTTGGCCTCCTGCTCAATTGAGTTCTCCTGCTCACCCTCTCTTCCCACTCCCTGGAGCAACTCAAGGCTCTATTCAGATAACAAGGTGTAGAGCTGGATGAACACAACAAGCCAAGCAGCATCAGAGGAGCAGGAAAGCTGACATTTCACACCTAGACCCTTCTTCAGAAAAGCCCATTTTTCTGAAGAAGGGTCTAGGCTTGAAATATCAGCCTTCTTGCTCCTCTGATGCCGCTTGGCTTGCTGTGTTCATCCAGCTCTACACCTTGTTATCTCAGATTCTCCAGCATCTGCAGTTCCTACTATCTCTGAAACAAGGCTCTACTCATTAACTTTGAACCTATAATCGACATTTGCTGCCTGACCTGCTAATTATTTCCAGCACTTTTGCATCATTAGCAGGATGCTGCCTGTACCCAGGAGCAAAAGCAGAAGTTGCTGGAAAAATTCAGCAGGTCTGGCAGCATCTGTGAAGAAGAAAAATCAAAGTTAACGTTTTGGGTCTGGTGACCCTTCCTCAGAACTGATGATAGCTGGGAAAACATCAGCTTCTATGCAGCAAAGTGGGAGGGGGAACGGTGTAGGGAGTAAATGATAGGATAGAGCCCAAAAAGAGAGAAAAGCAGTTGAATAGACAAAGGAGTTGATAACGATCTGGATGGTAGGGTGAACAGTTGTTAATGGGGACTGTGCGTGATTAACAATGGATAGTGTATAATGGCAGGCTATGTGTTTTCTTCACAGATGCTGCCAAGCCTGCTGAACATTTCCAGCAACTTCTGTTTTTGCTGCCTGTACCTACTTCATTCTGAGTTTGCAGAGAGAGGCGTTTGAACAGGTAGAAAGTCACAGAGCAAAGAAGCCTCAAGACCATAAGAAATAGGAATGGGATTAGGCCATTTGGCCCCTTGAGCCTGCTCTGGCATTCAACGGGATCAGCCCATGAGGTTAGTTTCATTCCTGAGGAGAATTATGTTCAGTTTCTCAGTCCATATGTCAGCATACCTTCAACAGACACTTATGCTAATCTTTAAGGAACAATTTAAAGGGACTACAAGTGATCTCAGGGTATAAAGGTCTCAGATTACTGGGGATCAATTGAAGCCTGACAAACTACCAATAATATACTCCTCTGGTGTAACTGAAAAGCCTAACACTAGCCCAGAATAGATGTGCCTGTGAATACAACATTTATATGCATTAATGAGTTGTAAAACGTGTCTGTCAGATCCTTCAATACCATGTTACCCATGCCTAGTTTCTTATGCTGTGAGGGGTAACATAATCCTTCCCACTTCAGATAAAATACATTTCTAAGATTGCCCAAATTAAAAATAAGAAGCTGCAGCTCACTTTCGAGCTGAGGTGTGGCACAGTAAATTATAGACAGCTAGAAGATGGAATACTACGTTACAGACACCTTCACATAATTACAGTATTCTAACAACATCTGTAAAATCTGTGCTAATTAGCGATCGGCAACCTTAAAATGATAATGGCCTGTGAAACAGCTGTTTTAATTCACATTGACACAAAGTCAGGGACATTTGGCTTGAAGGTACAGTTCAATACTATTAGTCATGGATTACAGAAATGTAACGATGAACTGGGCATCTAGTGACACCTTCACTGAATTACAACTATGAAGCAACTCAGTGGATATGGCAGCACTTTCAGAAACAGAGAAGAAGTCATGTTGGACCTGAAACATTAACTCTTATTTCTCTCTCCAAGGATGCTGCCAGACCTGCTGAATTTCTCAAGAATTTTCTGTTTGTTACAGTACAGTGGCACAGTGGTTCGTGCTGCCTCGCTGCACCAGGGACCCAGGTATGATTCCACCCTCAGGGTGTTTGCACCTTATCCCCACGTGCCCGCATGGGTTTCCTCCGGGTGCTCTGGCTTCCTCCCACAGACCAAAGATGTGCAGGTTAGATGGATTGGCCATGCTAAATTGCCCACAGCGTTCAGGGATGTGTAGGTTAGGTGTATTAGTCATAGGAAATGCAGGGTTCCACTGAAAGGATAGGGAGGTGGGTCCACACGAGATGCCCTTTGGAGGGTCAGCATGGATTTGTTGGGCTGAGGGCCTCTTTCCATACTGAAGGGATTCTGTGATATGTGTACTCTAGTTAAAGTTGAGACACAACTTAGAACAAGAATGCATTCCAACTGCATGAACTATTTCAGTAGATGCTGAGATGTCATTACCAACCATCCCAGTGGCAATTTTGACTGATTAATCTTGACTAGATATGTTGATTTCAGTCATTGTTTTAACATTTGTGCCAGGATACATTTTGCTGTCTCTCCTAATATTTTTGCACATTCCTGGCACACAGTCTGTTAGTTTTTCTAACCGCATCATACTTAAGGTGGAATAAAGTGCTGTTGAATAAAGCAAATTGGCCACAATCCCAATTTTCCACGAATTCCCGAGAGTTTACACCCAGTGACAAGTGGACGTAAAAGTTAACTGCTATTTTTGTTTTGCAACTGCTCGAGTTTTACAATCAGGAATGGATGATGAATCTTGCTCTGGAATAGATCTGAAAGCTCATCTGAGGGTCGCTAATGCAAAATAAAATGTTCGTATTGATCTCGTTGGTTCCTAGTCATTTCCACCAACATCAGAATGAAAAGAAAATCAATGGGAAAGAACAAATGCAGCAGCAGCAAGAAGAACAGCAGCGGTTGTTAAGTCATTAAGACAGCAGCAGTATTCCTGTGCACAGTTAACTCACTGTTTGTGTACGTAGATATTGTCATTAGTGGTACCGTATGATCACTTAACACTTTTGTACTTCCCTTTGCTACCTTCATAAAAACCATACACCTTGTATTTGATCAATTTCATTATGGTGGTGGTGATCTGCCTGGAGGACCTCCTCCGACTATTTCCCCATCCCTTGCAGTCATACAGTTTTCTCATGAGTTGCTCTCATTTTCAACCTCAATGAGCACTATGTGCAGGCAAAAGACAATGCACAAAGGTGATGCTGCTTTTGCCTAGCGCCTAAAGGAAGCTCAAATCCTCTCCCCTGAAAAACATCTCCAACTCTAAACTGCTGGTGTCCTTTCAGACTCAATCTCCTCTGTCATCCCCAGTGAATAACCATTGGTTCCCGTCCTTGGAGTCCTGAGCATGTGGGCCCCTCTTCTGGGCCTGGAGTCACTCACTAAAGGGCAAACCCTTAGGCTCCGTAAACCCTGTTTACCGGGGAAAAGCGGGACACGGTACCAGCCCATGAAACATTCCGAATCTAATCCTGCCAGTTGTTCTTCTAGTTCATCCAGAAAAGGGTCTCAAGGGTAAAGGAAAAAGCTTTCCAGCCAAGTGAGAGGGTGTTTGAGAGCAGCAGTGCTCAGAAAACAATCTCATGGAATCCCTACTTCGGCCCAACAAGTCCACAACAACCCTCAGAGCATCCCACCCAGACCCATCCCCGTAATCTACACATCACTTAACAGTATGGGGCAATTTAGCCTTGCTAATCCACCCAGCCTATGCATCTTTGGACTGTGGGAGAAAACCCACACAGACACAGGGAGAATGTGCAAACTCCATATAGACAGTCACCCGATGGGGGAAATGAACCCAGGTCCCTTGAGATTGTGAGGCAGCAGTGCCAATCACCGAGGCACCATACCACCCAAATCACAGAGGAACACAACAAAACTTATCTGTCAGAGAAAAAGAAACCTTCACATGAATTCTCAAAAGTTTAGACTCAAGCGTCAAAATGCAAGACTTATACATAATTTTTGTTTAACACAATTTGAGCTGGACCGCCTTTCCTTCTGTCTGAGGGCTGGGCCAAGGAATCCCATTGTATTGGATCACACTTTTGGGCAATGCTGTGCAATGGTTTTCTTTCCTTACTTTAATCTACTTACCTTCAGTGGACAGCGAGTTGTGCAGTACCGAGGACAACAAGCCTAGTGCATGGGAGATCGAGCCATTGCAGGGAGACCGAGCCCAGTGTTAAGGTGAGAGGGGGGATTGAGCTTACCTTCTGGAGAGAGCTCAGTCATGAAGGCAGTGCTGGTGATAGCATCGCTGCTTCATCGGACCTGGAGTGTGTCGGCAGCTGGGCGTCCCAGGCAGGGACTTTGGCAGTCAGCTGGGGGTCCGGAACATGGCAGCAACTGGGGTCCTGGACTGAGACTTTGAATGAACCCAACGTGGGAAGAGTGAGCACAACACAGTGGTGAGGGAGGTCCCCAGGCATCTGCAGGTGGCCTGAGGTCTCCCAGAGAGTGGGCCAAAGTGGAAGAGATTGAACCTTTGTAGGGAGTGTGGCTAAGCACTTAAGATAGACTGTTGAGTTTTTTAAACTTTATTTCTTTATATTTCTACTTAATGCTAGGAAGGATTGTGATGTTCAACTTTTAACTTTTTTTTCCTCTACTTTGTACCTAGGCACCTTTGTATCTAAAATGGTACCAAGAATGACAACCTTGTACACTTTCACTGTACTCCTGTACTTCTCTACACATAACAATGAAATCTATTTCTATTGCCTTCTGCCAGGGAGGCTGCTCCAGGAGCCTCTCCCACTCTTACCAGCTTCCTATCAGATGATTTAAAAGGATTTGTAGTGATAAATTTGACCACATAACAAACATGCATCGCATGGCCAACCAGTCCTGGTGTGGGAATTGAACCCAGAACGTCTAGTCCAGAGAGAAGCACACTACCACTGCACCTCAAGAACCTGTTGTAACTTGAGTACCGTGTGTGATTTTCTGTATCTTCTTATAGGAAGGATGTCAGAGTGATAGCACATCTAGCTTGTACAACCATCAGAATTACACAAAGAATGGGAGATTCATATCAAGAAATTTGAAGTGATGGATAATTCTATAATGAATGGTTTTACTATCATGCGCATTTTACAATGAAAAATGCAGTAAAGTACAGTGAAAAGCTTCCACTGTTACCATGATCTGGTGTCATTTTGAATAGTTTAAGAATAATTTTAAAAAAGGATGTAGTTTAAAGAGAGTCCATCACCTTTCCATGACTGTTTCGTCAACACCAGCGCTAACCAATGAAGTTGCCGATCCACAGGTGCCATCTTTTGCCACTCACTGACATCAACTCCCTGGATGTCAGGTCCCATGCTCACCTCTCCACCAGCACCACCTGCCAGAATCCTGCTCCAGGCTCACCACCCACCGCCACCGTCCAGACCCCAGCAAACTCACCTTCCTCGTCGATGCCATCGCTGCCAACGCCATCACAATGGAGCTCTCCCCAGAAGGTAAGCAGGGGCAAAAATGAGAAAAGGAAAAACAAACAAGCAAAGAAGAAAAGAAAGGAAAGCAGGCGGAATGGATGAGACCGGGTCTCAGGAACCTGGACGTTACCTACTCCACTACCAGCACCTTGATATGTAGGTAGAGGGTGATTATGTGTCACATTAGGACACTGACCTGAAAAGGCTAAGAGAGTTACTGGAGGTTTGCCCAAATCAGTTTACATGAATGAAGAGGGAAAAATTATTTCCCTGGACAGAGAATCAGTGATGGTTGTAGTGGCTTGTAACAAGGTCAGTCAAGTGGACCTCATAGAATATGAATTCCATGATTAGGGCGGTCAATCTGGTCTAATCAGGGAGCCCTGGCTGACAGAGTAGAGCAGGGGTATCAGAGGTTCTGTCCACTCTGAGCGCTGGTTCTGAGGGAGCTGGATCAGTGTCAAGGACTTTCCATGTGTAAAGAAGGGGTGACTTGGTGACAGGATACCATCCTCTGAGAAGTTATTTCAACAATGACTAAAGAGAAGCACCTAAGAGGAGGCACATTAAATCAAAAGCTGAGATAGAGGCGATTGATTTCCTAAATGCAAGCTGAATAACAATACGAAGCTTAGGAAGATGCAAAGACATGAGGAGAATGAAGGCATAGAGATTAATTTGGGATTTCTGTCGCAATGTGCTGGACTAGACTCTATGGGCCAGTTATTCTTTATTATTTCAGGGTGGTACACCAAGGGATTCAAAAACTGGAGTCGACCCACCTCTGGAGTTTCCATCAATATTGCCCTTGGAATTGACAAAATAACACTTCATAAACTTGAGACCACCTAGGATCTAACAGTCCCCTTGACCAACAAGCCATCTAACACTTTCAACATTCATTCCCTTCACATGGTGTGTACCATCTAAATGATACAGTGCAGTGACTCCTCAAGGCCTGTTCGACAGCAGTGCTCAAACACATCACCTTTACTCCTCAAAAGGGCAAGCGCAACAGATACATGGGAACACCACCTCCTGCATGTTCCCTTCCAAGCTCCACACCATCCTGATTTAGAACTATATCATTGTTCCTTCAGTGTTGCTGAGTCAAAAATGGAATTCCCCTCTTAATAGCACTGTGGGTGGTTCGGGAAGGCAGTTAAGCACCAATTTCTTTTGAGCAATAAGGATAGGCAGCAAGTGGTACCAGCCAGAAATGGTCACCTCTAAAAAATGAATGCTTTAAAAAGCTTCAATGTCTAGTAGGGCTGTAGTAATGTATTTACCCCTGGACCAGGAGTCCTATATTCAAGTCCCACTTGTTCCAGAGATGTGTAAGAACATCTCTGAGCAGGTTAATTAAAAATAGGTTAAATGGGAAAAAACATCCTACACTTTATCTCTTGCATACTTCAACAAAAATCTTATCACAGTGTTGCTTTGTAGTAACAAAGCAAAGATATGGCCTTAAGTCACATTAATTTTCTGACGTGTTAACACTGGGAGATTGACACAATAAACATTGTGGTATTAACTCGTACATCTGAATGTCTTGATTATCTGTTGTTGCCATGTGATTCAAAGATTTTAAAATTGGAAATAATAAGCTTATAGTTCTATGATGCAAAAGCAGCAGAATGAGAAAAAACAAAGATCGAGATGAAGTTAAAACTGAAAGCTACGGATGCTGTAAATCAGAAACAAAAACGGTAATTGCTGGAAAAGCTGAGCAGGGTCTGGCAGCATCTGTGAAGAGAAATCGGAGTTAACGTTTCGGTTTGGGTGACTGGTCACTGGACCCAAAACATTAACTCTGATTTCTCTTCACAGATGCTGCTGGGTCTGCTCAGCTTTTCCAACAACGTCTGTTTGAGATGAAGTTTCCATGATCCTTCCAGCCTCCACAATGCCTCTACCATAAAGCATTCCTGAGAAATGGAGTGGATGCAATGTAATGAACTTTGACTCGCTCTAGAATTGTTCTTGAGGTTTGTATTTAATTAAAAAGCAGAACTAAGCCAGGTAACTTGGGTTAATGTTAATGTTAATAGTGTTAATGTTTCTAATTCTGTGACCTTTCTTCAAAACTGACAGCACCTGGGAAGAAGTGGTATATATGCTGAACAAGAAGAAAGATTAGAACGGAGAATAAAAACCAAATGCAGGTGCTGTAAATCAGGAACTTAAACAAAGTTGCTGGAATGGCTCAGCAGGTCTGGCAGCATCTGTGAAGGATAAAACTGAGTTAACGTTTCTGGTACGGTGACCCTTTCTCAGAACTTACTCAGTTCTGAGGAAGGGTCACCGGAACCAAAATGTTAACTCTGCTTTTTTCTTCACAGATGCTGCCGGACCTGATGAGAATGGGAACTTGTCAGAGTGAGGAGTGAGTTCTTCAATGCGCAGAGATAACAAGGTGCGAAGCTGCATAAACAGAGTAGGCCAAGCAGTATCAGAGGAGCAGGAAGGCTGATATTTCGGCCCCAGACCCTTCTTCGGAAATGGGGAAGGGGAAAGGGATTCTGAAATAAATAGGGAGACAGGGGGAGGTGGATAGAAGATGGATAAAGGAGAAGATAGGTGAGAGGAGACAGACAGATCAAAGAGACGGGGTTAGAGCCAGTGAAGATGAATGTAGGTGGGGAGTTTGGGAGGGGATAGGTCAGTGCAGGGAGGATGGACAGGCCAAGGGGACGGATGAGGCTAGTCGGTAAGAGATAGGGTGGGGCTTGAGGTGGGAGGAAGGACAGGTTAGGGAGGCGGGGACAAGCTGGGCTGGTTTTGGAATGCGGTAGTGGGAGGGGATATTTTGAAGTTTGTGAAATCCATTGAGACCATTGGGCTGCAGGATTCCCAAGCAAAATATGAGGTGCTGTTCCTGCAACCTTCAGGTAGCATCGTTGTGCACTGCAGGAGGCCCAGGATGGACATGGCATCTGAGGAATGGAAGGGGGAGCTAAAATGGTTCGCGACTGGGAGGTGCAGTTGTTTATTGCGAACCGGGCGGAGGTGTTCTGCAAAGTGGTCCCCAAGCCTCCGCTTGGTTTCCCCAATGGAGAGGAGGCCACAATGGGAACAGCAGATGCAGTATACCACATTGGCAGATGTGCAGGTGAGCTTCTGCTTGATGTGGAAAGTCTTCTTGGGGCCTGGGATGGGGGTGAGGGAGGAGGTGTGGGGGCAGGTGTAGCATTTCCTGCAGTTGCAGGGGAAAGTGCCGGGTGTGGTAGGGCTGGAGGGGTGGGTGGAGCGGACAAAGGAGTCACGGAGAGAGTGGTCCCTCTGGAAAGCATATAAGGGCGGGGCTTTACTGAACTCCACCACCCAAGACATTTTTCCATCCCCACCCTTACCTACCTTCCGGAGAGACCACTCTCTCCGTAACTCCCTTGTCTGCTCCACACTCCCCTCCAGCACCCTCACAGCTGGCACTTTTCCCTGGAACCGCAGTAAGTGCGACACCTGCCTTCACACTTTTCCCCTCAACCCCATCCCAGGCCCCAAGAAGACCATCCACATCAAACAGATGTTCACCTGCACATCTGCTAATATGGTATACTGTGTCCACTGTTCCAGATGTGGCCTCCTCTACATCGGGGAAACCAAGCAGAGGCTTGGGGACCGCCTTGTGGAACACCTCCGCTCGGTTTGCAACAAACAACTGCGCCTCCCAGTTGCAAACCATTTCTACTCCCCCTCCCATTCCTTAGATGACATGTCCATCCTGGGCCTCCTGCAGGGCTACAACAATGCCACACAAAGTTTGTCTGAACTGCACCTCATATTTTTCTTGGGAACCCTGAAGTCCAATGGTATCAATCTGGACTTCACAAGCTTCAAAATATCCCCTCCCCCTACCGAATCCCAAAACCAAAAGAGGGTCTAAGTCCAAAACATCAGCCATCCTGCTTCTCTGATGCTGGTTGGCCTGCTGTGTCCATCCAGCTCTATACCTTGTTATCTCAGCTTGTCTCCACCTTCCTAACCCGCCCTTCCTCCCACGTATCCACTCCTGCCATCTCAAGCCCCACTCCCAACTCCTACCCACCAGCTTCATCCCGCCCCCTTAACTTGTCCAACCTCCCTGGGCTGACCTATCCCCTCCCTAACTCCCCACCTACATTCACCTTTACTGGCTCTATCCCCGCCTCTTTGACCTGCCTGTCTCCTCTCCATCTATCCTCTCCTTTATCCATCTTCTATCCGCCTCCCCCTCTCTCCCTATTTATTTCAGAATCCCCTTCCCCTCCCCCATTTCTGAAGAAGGGTCTGGGCCCAAAACATCAGCTTTCCTGCTCGTATGATGCTGCTTGGCCCGCTGTGTTCATCCAGCTCTACACCTCGTTCTGTCAGATTCTCCAGCATCTGCAGTTCTTACTACCTCTTCAATGTGCACCTACCTGAAAGAGATGTAGCAGTGAATTAAGCACTAGAATATAACAAAGAACTGCAACACAGATGTAAATAAATAACAAAATCTTGGCTTATCATCAGCAAATAACCTGTACATCTATGTGTCAGGAATTTTGAGAGAAACTATTTTGAATATTACTGATTCTGTTTACAAATAGAAAATCCTGGAAAAGACTGTGTCAAAATGGCTGCAAGCTCAGAGAGAGGATTATGGATTTCAGACCAGGTCCGTACGTCAGCCATGTTAAAATACCATCCTTAATTTAATTATGTTTCACTGTGGTCCCCTGGAGGAGATAACAATTTTTTATCATCGACACATTGTAAGAATGTAAATTGAACAACGAACAGAACAAAAGCGATGAACCACAAGTAGGAGAAGGGCTGCGTTTGAACTGTTAATGCCTTAATTGAAACATGACTTCGCTTTTCTGCACAAGTCACAGGCTAACAGCCATCTTACCCTGTCAGCTAAAAAACACACAAAAAGAGCAAGCATGCTGCTGACAGATATCCCATCTTGAGCTGCCTGGAAGAAAATTCTCTCCAGAGACAGGGGGAGATAGTTTGCAACAGCTAGTGGAACATTGTACAGGAACTGGGCAACTACAATTGCAGCAGAATACAAACCAGAAGCCAGCAATCCTTACCAGGAGCAAATTACTGCAGATGCTGGGATCAGAACTGAAAACAAAAAGTGCTGGAGATCTCAGCGTGTCAGGCAGCATCTGTGGAGAGAGAGTAAGCTAACGTTCGCTCGCCTTCTGTTTATGTTCACTGCCTGACACGCTGTGATCGCTAGCAATCTCTGGTCTCTCCTCCTCAAAATCAGTTGTACTGCTGAGTCTGTCTGTACAAGAAACAAAACAACAATTCAACCACTGAAACCACCACCGCTGCTAGATCCTCACTTCGTCTCCAATTCTTTCAATTTGGAAAACAGGGCCTGCTATGTTAATGAACACAACTGACCGCCTACTTTATCTATGCCTCTTATCCATTGCTACTTTTAATCTTTGTATCTATATATTGACTAATAATTGTAGCACACTTGTAAAACATCCAGCTACGATTGTGTAATAAACTAACCTATGATCTTGTTTAAAGTCAATGCTTTATTGCTAGTTATTTTTAAAATTGGAACACAAAAAGCAAGCTAAAAGGGGCTAAAATATATGTAAGTGTGTAAATTCACAGTTGACTGGCCACCCTATGGACTCGCCTAGTGAGCATAACAACATCAATGAATATTTTTGTGGTCTTGGCCCTTACCAAACTTGGTGTGCTGCTGTAGTTGCTCAGTGGGTAGAATTTTCACCTTTTAATGAAGGTCAAGGGTTTGGTTTCCATTCCAGGGGCTTGGTTTTGTCAGGAAGAATTGCATCATTGTGAGTCAAAGCCATTTTCAAAGCATGGAGACGGGAATAGGATAGGTGTCAACCAACTCCCACAGCCCTGTTATGAGCCTAGCATTCGTATTTGAATTTTTAAGTATGTCAGAGGTGTTTCTGTTTCAATCCTATGAGCTAATTATTAAGCAGATCATGCAGAGCTCTTACCTAATTGAGATCTATGCTCATCCACTTGAAGGGCTGAACCCAAATAGACATATCAAAAGGATTGATTTAAATAACAAACATTAAAATATCCCAGTAATCAGCACGGTTTCCTTGGGGTGACAGTAAGCTACAAACCATAATAAATTCTTGTGGCAAAAATAGAAACTGATGGAAAAGCTCAGCAGGACTGGCAGCATCAGTGGACAGGGGTCAGGGTTAATGAGTCAGGTCCAGTGACCCTTTCTCAGGAAGACTGCACTAGAAGCTTGAAATGAGAGGAGCTCAGAGCACGGAGTTCTGCTGCTACTATGATCATGCAGCTATTTCTGATAAAACAAAACACCTTTAAAAAACCTAGGCATCTAGCCTGAGTTTATATGAAAGACGGAAGAACCTGGACTAAAATAATATGCTCTGCAAAATCACAAGAATTTGGAAACTGAGGAACTCAGAGTTAACATTTTGGGTCAAGTGACCCTTCCTCAGATCCTGCCAGACCTGCTGTGCTTTTCCAGCAATTTCTATTTTTGTCTCTGTTTTGCAGCACCTGCAGTTCTTTCACCTGAAAGGAGTTTTCCTCTCCCTTCTGACACTGTCTCAAACACATTGACAGTCAACTCACAATGTGTCCCAGAGACCCATCTTTATATTCATTAAACCCTATCTCTAGTCAGATCACCTTGGAAATGGAGAAGAATCATGTTAGCACCATGAGCGGACTCATGGGCAATGGAGAATGATTACCCCATTTGTTTTCAAATGTGTTTCTCCTGCAAGCAAAACAGCAAAGCTTATCTAACATGGAGAGATTGAGCAGTTTAGGCCTATACTATTTAGAGTTTAGAACAATGAGAGGAGATCTAATTGAGATAAATTACTTCTCTCAAAAAGTCACAAATCTGCGAAATTCACTCAGAGCACGGTAGATAGAATCCCTACAGCGCAGAAAGAGGCCATTTTGCCCATCAATTCTGCACCGACCCTCCGACAGACATCCCACATAGACCCACCTTATTCCAGTAACCCTGCATTTCCCATGGCTAACCCAGCTAGCCTGCACATCCCTCCACAGTACAGGCAATATAGCATGGCCAACCCACCCTAACCTGCACATCTTTGGACTGAGGGAGGAAACTGGTGCACCCAGAGGAAACCCATGCAGGCACGGGGAGAGTGTGCAAACTCCACACGGACAGTCGCCTGATGGTGGAATCGAACCCGGGTCCCTGGTATTGTGAGGTAGCAGTGCTAACCACTGAATCACTATGCTGCTCCAGGGCATTGAGTTAATGCCGGGGCATTGAACAAATTTAAGGAGGATACAGACAGATTTTTAATTAGGAACAGGTTAAAAGGTTATGGAGGGGACAGGTAAGTGGTGTTGAGGCTGAGGTGGCATCAGCCAGGATTGTATTGAAAGTGGGAGCAGGCTCGAGGGGCTGAATGGCCTACACCTGCTCTTAGTGCTTCTGCTAAAGTGTAAAAGGATATGGCTGCAAAAGTAGGGACAGCAGCAACATCAACATTTCAGCTGTACCATTGGATTCAGGAGCATCTTGAAAACATTAGCTAGCATGACAGGGTGGAGGGGGCTGGGGTTTGGATTTCGCGTGGGCCTGGTGCGCTTGGGAGAGGAATCATCAACTTGGCTCTCATTTACTTGCTGGGTTTTCGATTGTGCTGTAGTCATTCAGGAATGAGCTTTCAGGAAGGGGCACCATGACATAGTCTTCCCACCCTCTGGTTCCCAATTTTCCGAATCTTGCATCGTGCCTATGCTGTGCCATTGCAGGAGTCAAAGTGGAGGTTAATTCCATTGGGTCCACACTATTCGGTGGGATTGGGCTTTACTCTTCACAGACTGTGAATATCACAACATCATCTCTAGTGGGATCGTCCCTCCATCACTCCCACATTTCCACCTTGCTGATTAACTGTGATCAGATGGTTATTACACAGCTGGTATATGGTTCCAATTTTAATACACTTTTGTCATAGAAAGGGAAGTAATGGCCTAGTGGTATTATCAATGGACTGTTAATCTAGATGCCCAAATAATGCTCTGGGGACCTGGGGTCCGAATCCCACTACGGCAGATGGTAGAATTTGAATTCAATGAAAATCTGGATTTAAGAGACTAATGATGACCATGAATCTTTTGTTAATTGTTGGAAAAACCCATCTGCTTTACTAATGACATTCAGGGAAGGAAACTGCCCTCCTTATCCAGCCTGGCCTACATGTGACTTCAGACACACAGCAATGTGGTTGACCCTTAACTGCCCTCTGGACAATTAGGGATGGTCAATAAATACTGCCTAGCCAGAGATGCCCCTCATTCTACACATGAATGAATGAATGAATAAAAACACAAATGTGGGGGCATTCTTCCATGCACCTTGAGTTGAAACTTTGTGACCCATACATCCATGTGGACACTTAACAGACAATGATAAACCCAGGTTTGCAATGTGCCTACCTCACAGACATTTTGGTGACCTGCTCTGGTCCTTATCAGCTCCTGTTGTGCTAATGTGACCCTGAATGGATCAGCGGTCCTGCCAGTATTCACAGCAACTGACAATTCTGGGATGTTGGACTGGCGGCTGCTGTCTTGGGGTGTCTTCAGGCTATTTAAGAAGCAAGAAATTCTGCTTCTTCTTCCAGATATGTCTCTGTTGTTTTGTCCTGGAATTCCATAATCTTTCAGGACTTTCCTGCAACACAAACCAGATGGGAATAAATTGCTTTCATTGAACAGGTAGTTCTGTTATAATGCTTGTTTCATTAATATGAATTGGCTGTAACACCATTGGTGAATAGTGGACACTGTTCGGATAACACAAACTTTTTATAGCACAAGGCCATGAAAGAATGCAACTACCGCGTGATAGGAGAACTGCCTGTATACTGATTTTTACCTTTTCAAAAATGGTCAGGATTTGTTATTGGTATATTAATCTTTATGTATTTAATAATCCAACAGTGGACTAGAGTACAGGAGGCTGAGAAATGACTTAATAGAGGTATATATAACCATTAGGGGTCTGGATAAAGTAGATAGCCAACAGCGTTTCTCCATCATATAGAAGTCTAAAACTAGAGGGCGTAGGTTTAAGGTGAGAGGGGAAATATACAATAGGGCCCAGAGGGACAATTTTTTCAAACAGTGGCTGGTGAGTATCTGGAATGAGCAGCAGGAGGTAGTGGTGGAGGCGAGTGCAATTTTGTCATTTAAGAAATATCTAGGCAGGGATGCGGATGAGATGACTACAGGGGGATGGGAACAAACACAGGCAAATGGGACTAGTTTGATTGTGAAAACTGGGCAACATGGGCAAGTTGGACCGAAGGGCTGTAGACCTCTATGATTCTCTATCATTCTATGCAGAGAACTTAAGCAGAGAGATCTAAGCTGACAGCCAGGGGCAGTACAGAGGGAGTGCTGCACTGTTGGAGGTGTTGTCTTTTGGATGGCACATTAAGCTGAGATCCCGCCTCTCTTGCCGGGGATAACAAAATGCCCTGACACTCTTTTGTAGACCAGGGGATTTCTTCCAATGGCCAATACCTTTGCCTCAAACAACATCTTCATCAAAAAGAGATAATCTAATCGTTATCATGTGGCTGTGGGAGCTTGCTGTGTACAAGTTGGCTGCCACGTTTTGATACATTACAACAGTGACTACAATCCAAAGGTACTTTGAAAAGTGATACGTTGATTTGAGATATCACGAATGACCAAATAGACTTTTGGGAGGGATTATCTTTCAGAAGTATGATATTTTACACTTCACAGCCATGATTCATTTGATT
This sequence comes from Stegostoma tigrinum, assembly GCF_030684315.1. Taxonomy (NCBI): domain Eukaryota; kingdom Metazoa; phylum Chordata; class Chondrichthyes; order Orectolobiformes; family Stegostomatidae; genus Stegostoma; species Stegostoma tigrinum. The sequence continues at coordinate 4,695,553 of NC_081362.1, read as the reverse complement.
TTATAACATTAGTTGTTTTATCTTTGTGACAAAATTAGACCGATGTGGATAAACCTACTGGTGTGAGGCTCCTGCATGTAGGCCACTGCACAACACAATTTCCCCATTTGAGACAGGGCTTACACACAGTTCCAGGGCCCCCTGTCCAGCAGTGTAACATAGCTGGGTCTTGGTGCTCATTATGTTTTGCAGGAGGTTTTACCTCAACCATCGTTCCAGAGGACTTGATTGGCAGTGAAGCATTTTGGAACTTCCTGAGGATGTGACAGGTGCCAGCGAAATGCAAGTTCTGTCTTTTTTCTGTTTCCTTGCATAAAGAACACCTCATGAAGCAGTTCCATTTGGACTGATGTGAGGGAGGTTAGTGCATATTTTGTTGATGTGATCTTACTGACGTTGTGCTGCAGACATTAGTGAAGGAGGCCGAAGGAGGTAGCAGCTGGTGTATACCTCGCTCACTCAGTGAGAGCTTAACAACATCATAAAAGGGAACATTGAAACATTTTCCATCTTAAGTGACCCTGTTCGTCATTCTAATGAACAGTCAGAAGCAACTTCCCCTGGTTTATTTCCAGAGCATGATAAACAATGCACTGCTAACTGTGGCTTCAAAAGCTGAAAGAATTAAAGTCAACACACTCCCATGTCACTGACGTACTATAGCCCATTCAGACAATAAACTGTGGACACTACATGAGCAAAGAGGTTAGATGTTGAGGTGTTTTCATATTTGTAGGAAAGACAGAGACTAGCGGCCATCAGGATAAGTCAGTCACTGGAAAACCCCATCAGGAATTCAGGAATCAATTCAATATCAGAGCACAAGTAGGCCATTTGGTCCATTGAGGCTGATGTCCCATTCAATGTCCCGTAAATCTTCAACTTCATTCTCTCCATAAACTTTCCCGATTAAAAATCTGTTTGCCTCAGGCTTGAATGTATTTAATGACCTAGCCTCGTGGTGGAGAATTTAACAAATTCCCGACCCTCTTTTTGAAAGCGAATCTTTATCCACAGCGTGGTGAGAGTCTAAGCCTCACTATCTCAGGGAGTAGTGGAGGGGAACAGCTTAGGTGCACTCAAAATGTTTCTGATCTTGAGCACGGTGGAAGGATATTTAGAATCTGCCAAGCCAGGGGAAAACATTAACTTTATTTAATAGGCATCCCACAGAGACTTCATTTTGTCCCAAGGTTGCAAGAGAAAAAGCAAGATCATGTGACATTGTACCAGCTGCCATGAGAACAAAACCTATACCTCAATAGCACATCACATAGCCAGATCAAATCCCTCAGGTTGCGCATTTTGCCGGAAATTAGATAAATGCATGAGTGAAAAAGGAATAGTTATGTTTTGATAAGGTTAATGAAGAACTATGGAGGATATTCATGTCCAGTATAAACACTATATTGGATTAGTTGGGCTGAATGGTCTGTTTTTGAGCTGTAGAACGGATGTGATTCTATTTGATAAAAATGTGAGTAGACCTGGCTTAGCAACAGTAACCAGAGACTGGAAGTTTGATTAACAGAGATCAAAATCAAACAGGATTCTATTGCAACAGTTCACCTCCCTCCAGCCCCACTATGCCTGGATCCTGAATCCACAAGAATCGTCGAATAGAATCCTCTGCAGTGCAGAAGCAGGCCATTAGGCCCTTCAAGTCCACCCCAACCCTCCAAAGAGCATCTCACCCAAACTCATCCCATCCTCATAACCCTGTAGGCTACCCCACCTACCCTGCACATCCCTGGACACTATGGGCAATTTAGCACAGCCAATCCACTCTAAGCTGCACACCTTTGAACTGTGGGAGGAAACCGGTGTCCCAGGAGGAAACCCACGCAGACACAAGGAGAGCATACAAACCACACACAGGCTGTCACTCGAGGATGGAAACAAACCCAGGTCCCTGGCACTGTGAGGCAGCAGTGCTAACCACTGAGCCACTGCACCACCCCACAGTGCCAAGGAGGAATGTTAACTTTCCTCAGCGGGCACAGACAGAGGTCAGGATGGAGTTGGTCAATTTTATGATCCTTTCACTTTCTGCGGCTGAGTTCAACTCAGTTGAAGTTTTCACTAGACCGAACTTCCTAGGAATGTCAGACCTCAGACAAATCGTAGTCCTACTGATATCTGAGGGATACTTAAACTTCTGACTAAATATGTGAGACAGATGAAGAATCTTTGCTTGATTTTGGCTCCGGTTGAATTTCCTTCTGATCTAATCACTGTTAGCAAAGTTGCAAACATCTTTGTCAGCATCCCATAATCTTATGGTGATGAGGGACACACAGCAAGTCCCCCAGGGACGGGGATATCTTCGCACAATATCCTTGCACTGATGGCTGAACAGTCCAATCTGTGAGAGCAACATTCTGCCACAAATGGTTACCAGGTGTTAGTGCGAGGTTTTGCTCTTTTGAGTACTGGCATCTGCACACATTGGCCCAAAGGTCACGTCGTGATCTCGCTCTGTCTTCACATTGTATCTCCCAAGCTCAGGAATCAACCGCTAAGGCCTTTAGCCGCAACCTGTGGCAATCCATGAAGTGGAGTTTTGCATGGGAGGTGATGGCCTAGTGGTATTAACACTAAATGTTAATCCAGAAACTCAGCTCATGTTCTGAGGACCTAGGTTCATATGCTGCCACATCTTTTACGGCAGGAAACTGCCATCCTCACCTGGTCTGGCTTAGATGTGTCTTCCAACTCACAGCAATGCGGTTGACTCTCCAATGCTCTCTGAAATGCCCCAGCAAGCCATTCAGTTGTATCAGTCGCTAGAAAGTCTCAACAAAGAAATGAGACCACACAGGATTGACCAAGGCACAAGAAAAGGCAGTAGCACAAACTGCCCTGTTACCCTGCAAATTCCCTCCCTAAGGGCACAATAGGTCAGCCTACTGCAAATGGTCTGCAACAGCTCAAGAAGGCAGATCACCTCCACCTTCTCAAGAGGCAGCTGGTTTACTGGCAATAATGGCGGGCCCAGCCAGCAAAACCCATGTCCAATGAGTGAATAAAAACAAAGTGTTTGGAGTCATACCTGTCTTTTGGCTCTGACCTCTTCACGACACAGAAAGTTCTTAGATATGTGACTGCCTTTGATCTATAACTGTCAACTCCTTAGGAGCCCTGTTGAGAAATGTTATAGCATACCTCTAGAGCAAGTGAGACATGAACCTAGGCCTCCAGGATGAGAGGTAGGAACTGTAGTACTGCACTGTAAGAGCCCTTTCAGGTTAGATACAGCATGGTAATTGGTTTAAACCTTGGCCTGATGGAAAATACTTAACCGAATCAAAACAACGACCTTCATACGAGCAAATTGGCCTTTAAAATATAGACTTTAATGAGATGTGTCCCGTCCTTGCAAGTCTGTCATTTACTGTTATTCTGCAGACTAACACCTGCTGCCCTTTGTGATCAATAAAAAATGACTTGTGTGTGTGTGTTCAGCTTTCTAATTTAGCCATTAAAGTGTGAGTGGCTGCCTATTTCCTCGCCCTGTTTAACGTTACACAGCATATTATTTTTACCTTGTATAGTAAGACCAGCTTTTAATACATCACTTCATCCAACAACTCACATCAACCTTAATAAAGACATGACATTGCTGTTTGAGAAGATGACGGAATATCTGATTTGACAGTCTTCTCAATGTTTCTTTCCATATTTAACTTGTCAGGAAAATATACTCAAGCCTCGGTGGTTTTGATCAAACAGGTATGAAGCAGACACGTCAATGTGCAAATGAAAACTCACCTCCAATCCATACATGACAAGCCTCAGCCTCCATCTGATAGGCCACTGAATACAGCTTCCATAGTGGAGGCTTTGTAAAGGAATTCTCAAACAGTTGAACGAGAGTTGCATGGATGAAGAACTGGATGTAGGCGAGGGATAATAAAGAGCTGTACTGCATTCTGTTGATAACAAGACCTTCAAAATCCACGAACATTGCTATGTAGAAGGACGAGGGCAGCAGATGTGCAAGGACACTACCCTCTCTAAGTTCCCTCTGAGACATTCTCCATCCCCTCTTAGGGGGAGGTGATGGCCTAGTGGTAGCATCGCCGGATTATTAATCCAGCAATCCAGATAAAGTTCTGGGGACCTCCGGTTCAAATCTGGCCACAGAAGATGGTGCAATTTGAATTCAATAAATATGTGGAATTAAATATCTAATGATGACCATGAATTCATTGTCAATTGTTGGGGAAAACCCATCTGGTTCACTGATGTCTTTTAGGGAAGGAAACTGCCATCCTTACCTGGTCTGGCCAACATGTGACTCCAGACCCACAGCAATGTGGTTGACTCTCAACTGCCCCCTGGGTCATTAAGGATGGGCAATAAATGCTGCCTGGCCAGCAACACCCGTCATCTCATGAATGAAGAAAGAAAATACATTGCCACTGTTTTGTCCATGATGGGTTGAAATTATGGCACTCCGTCTCTAATGGCACCAGTGGGTATCTACCCCATATAGACCGCAATATGTGAAGGAGGCAGCTCAACATGATTTTCTCAAGGACAACTGGAGATACGTCTTTCCAACAACTTTCCCTCCAGCCCCCACCCACCCCTTTACCACCTCCCCCCACCCCGATCTGTGAATGGCTATGTATCTAAAAATGGTTGGAAAATTAAGACTTCTCCCTGCAATTGTCTGGAGCTTTGGTGAGACAGCAGCTGGAATCCTGTGCAGTCCCAGAGGGTCCACACAGTGTTCCTATGCATCTGCTGCTCTCATCCTTCTCGATGGTTGTGGATTTAGAACATCACATCAACGTACTGCAGAACATGGTGCAGTTTCTGATGCTCCCTCACCCTCAATCTACTCTTCATTGAAATCCGTTTCCAGAAATAGCATGGACCTCAGAGATCCACACAGTTCCATGAAAACCAGAGGAAAAACATGGATCCTGTATACAGGTTTGCTCTCCGTATTTAGAAAAGGATGGTAACTGCATTGAAGGCCCACCTGGTGAGTTTAGCAGAGCTGCCCTGTCAGAGTTGCTGAGTAAATGGAGTGTATACATTCTGGTGATTCAAAAAGGACGGGCAACCTCATCAAAATATGTAGCTCACTGAAGGGGCTTGGCAGGGCACATACCAAGATGCTATCCAACCCTCTCTTTCTCCCCGAACGGGGAGTCCAGAATCGAGGACACAGTCTCAGGATAGGGGTCTCATCATTTCAGACTGGGATGAGCAGAAATTGCTTACTCAAAGGATAAAGGATCTCTGGAATTGTTGACCTGAGGGAGACGTGGATGTATCACTATCACTGGGATAGTTTTGTTTTGAGGTCTCAGAGAATTGATGAGCTATGGGTTGCGGGTGTGGAACCGGGGTTGAAGCCTAAAACCAGCTGCGATCTGACTGATTTTGCTGCATCATCTGCTCCTGCTATTTTTGTTTCGCAGGTTCAAGATTTATTCTTCAACCCAGTATCAAAATAAAACACAGGTGATGTAGTAATTATCACATTCCTGTCTGTGAGAGCTTGCTGTGTAAAGTGTAAAATGTCTGTTGACTTCCCTACATTGCAACAGTGGCAAGCCTGGCTGTGCAAAGCCTTGGGAGGCACACAGGCTTGTATGGAGCTACCTAAAATATAATTTGCTCTTTTTTTCTGTAGAGAGATTGTGAGCTGATGCCAGTCACTGATTCCCTTGACACCGTCTGTTAGGGAGGGGAGAGTCCAGCAAAAGTTGCACACAAGGGAGTGTGCAGCCTCCCCTAAGCCAGTCCTCAGAATGTAGTCCCTCTGAGGAACCTGACGCCTCAGTGGCTCCATTCTGTGAGGATGTGCTTTCCTCATTTGGGGACGGGAAGGCTGCATCCATCATGTCTGTGTCCTTCAAGTTGAAAGAAAATGCATGAAGCTATGGTGATGAACAATGAGGGAGCTTGAAGCAATTTCTGCATTATCAACGTAGAATGAAGCTGCACGGCATTTCAGAGAGACACTTTTATCTTGCAACTGAGAAACAAGATGTGATGGATGTAAATTTGTCCTCATTCAATACCACAATTTCCTCTCAGGAACACTGTCAGCTACAAGGTAGAAGAATATACTGTAAGTACTTCCAAAGTACATTGCCTGCCTCATCAAAGGAACTGTATGTACCAGATCGACACAAAGCCCAATTGCCCTGATACATATGCTATCTTTGTGTGGGATTGCACCAATAGTTAGCTTTAATTTCCAGCAATCTGTTCCTGTTGCTTGACAATTAATTACATAGAGTTTAAAACATGCTACAGGCCATTCAGCCCACTCCATGTTTGTGACATTCCACACAATCATCCCTCTACCCCTTTCGTCTCACCCTGTGGCCAGGATTTAGTGTGTTGTGTCCTGAGCATCTCTGAGAGTGACTGAATCTGCTGTGCCTCCTTGATGATAAAGGTTACTGGATTAGGATCCAATCAGCCATTTAAGAGAGGTAGCAATCCGAACTTTAGGGGCTTAAACAGTAAGCTGGTTGGTGCTTTTGTTTTGGGTCTTGCAGAGTGGGTTGGGGAGGGAGGAAGGGGAGGGGTTGGTGGTCAGAGGTGTTAAGGAAAAGCCAGGGAGGTAACCTTCAGCTAAGGTAAATGGAGAATGTCATGACCTTTGCCTGTTCACCCTCCACCACCTGACCCATGACCATCAAACCCCGAAACCCCTAAAACGAGACAAGCAGCTCACCCCAGTTTCACATAACTTTGACTTTTCTCACCACTCACTATTAGTGGAGGTGGTCTTTTACTGACCACTTCTGGATCTTAATTGATGATAGTTCAAGACAGTTCCCAATGGACCTCCTTGACCAGTGTTTAGGTGTTGAAGTAAGGCATGAGAATGGGGCAAATACCATCCTAGGGACAACATGCCCAATTATTTGCCCCTCCCACCCCCTTCCCTGCCACATCCAGGAAGGTTTAATCTCATCCCATCCCTCCCTGCCTTTCTGCTTCCAAGTTCGTCTTCAATGCATCAAGGACAATAAAGACTTACATTTCTATAGCAGCTGGTACAACATTTGGGCACTTCAAGGTGCGCTACAGTTAATGGGGTCTTTTTTTGCAGTGGAGTCACTGTTGGAACGTAGGCAACACCAAAGCCACTTTATGCACAGTAAGCTCCCACAACCAGGAACATGGCAATGACCTGCTCATCAGTTCTTTTGTGCTGTCAATTTAGGCACATATGTGGCCAACCCACCAGCGAGGTATCCCCTGCTCTTCTCTGAAATAGTGCCAAAAATTGGGTTAACATGACCTGAGGGCCTGAGTTGAACTTCTTCTGGAAAATGGCACCTCTGACAGTGCAGCACTCCCTCAGACTGAGTTGGCTCACATGGCTGCATTCAACCATCACACTGAGATTTGAACGCAAATCTTCTGACTTAGAAACAAGAATACTATCAACAGCACCATATACTTCAGCTATTAAATACCTCAACCACATTTTTCCTCAACAACTTGACATAGGAGTCACCAACTGTAGGTAAGAAAACACCTCGCATTTAATCAAGAGAGAGATAACAAAGTGTGGAGCTGGATGAACACAGCAGGGCAAGCAGCATCTCAGGAGCACAAAAGCTGACGTTTCGGGCCTAGACCCTTCCCCCCTCTGATGAAGGGTCTAGGCCCGAAACGTCAGCTTTTGTGCTCCTGAGATGCTGCTTGGCCTGCTGTGTTCATCCAGCTCCACACTTTGTTATCTCGGATTTAATTAATGCAGGTTGGTAATTTTCCAGCCCAATAATTTACCTTTGTGTTAAGAAATGAAAACATATAACCTCATAATAAAAACAAAACATTGAACATCTGAAACAGAGAAAATGCTGGAGAAACTCATCAGGTCTGGCAGAATGTGTGGAGAGGGGGAAACAGAGCTAATCTTTCAGATCCAATGCGACTCCTTGAAGTGTGTTTTTGCAACTTGACAAAGATCTTTGACTTTTAAACAAGAGTACACACCAATTTATCACAATGTTAGCTTCTTTCTGATCTGGGTTGTATTCCATGAACTACCTCTTTCTTTCTCTATTTGAAATATTCTAGCCTGGCTCTGCTCCATTGAGAGATAGCTGTCTTGGAGACATCATTGAGTGATCATTTGCGTCCACCTGGGGAGGACAGACAGGGCCTTGGTTTAACATCTCATCTGAATGACTGCACCTGGGACAGTGCTTCCCTCTAGTGGATCTTAAACCCAGAATTGACAGGTTGTCAGAGATAGTAGGGACTGCAGATGCTGGAGAATCTGAGATAACTAGGTGTGGAGCTGGATGAACACAGCAGGCCAAGCAGCAGTAGAGGAGCAGGAAGGCTGACGATTCGGGCCTAGACCCTTCATCAGAAATGACCTACTGAAAAAGGGTCTGGACTCAAAACATCAGCTTTCCTGCTCCTCTGATGCAGCTTGGCCTGCTGTGTTCATCCAGCTCTACACCTTGTTATCACTTGACGGGTTGTCAGGCAGCATTTCCACACACACAGATTCACAGCTGGCACAGACCGGTTTAACGTCGCCTCTGCACTGTCAGCACCCCCAGGCTGTTGACCTAATCCCTTGTCATTAATCAAGGCCATTCTACCTTCTGACAAATTCTAGGAAAGGCACAGCAACTCATTCCAGGGTGTAAGGGGTTAAATTCTATTTTGTTTGTGTTTAAAGACTGACCTTAAAATGTCTAACAAATGGCAAATGAGGCAATAAAAAGCATCTTTGTCTCCGTTGTTTATAGTACAGTGAAATACTGCACAGCGATTAAATCCTGAAGGGAAAGCTCTGAGATGACGTGGCCAGGTGAGTAGCTGATTCACCAGAACAGATGGATAACACCACACACCACCCCCCCATCCCCACTGTGATTGATAACATTGACAGCATTGTTGGAAGGGACTATTCATTTGTTGTTTGAATGTGTGATCCCATCGGTAAAGCTTCAGGGCCACAGAAACGTATTAAAGGCTTAAAGCAGTTCAGTTTGTACATCACATAAGGATTAAAGAGAACCCTCGAGGCAGCAAGGCAAGAGGCAACACATTCAGGTCTAGGCCTGAAACGTCAGCTTTTGTGCTCCTGAGATGCTGCTTGGCCTGCTGTGTTCATCCAGCTCCACACTTTGTTATCTCTTATTTGCATTGTTTTAAGGTTCCAGTCCCTGCTGTTTGTTTGGAAAACAGAAAGAACGGAAATGAAAACAGGTCCTCACTTTCTATCCCACCTAAAGTATCATATATGCCACCTTCCTCAAATAATTTGATGGCAAGCTCCAATCTGATTTCATTCCAGGCTTCCACAAGTCACTCACACAGGATCTCTAACATCAGAGCTGGTATGCCAGTGTTATGGTCCTTGGTCTTAGATACAAATGCAGCAATCACATCCAGTTGGTGAACCAGCAATGTGGGGTCCTATTTGAAGCTAAGTCTATTTATGGATAGTATTCATTGGGAGCTAAGTAAGAAGGTAAGGTCATCAGGTCATCATAGTCCCTCTCACTCATTGGAGTGAGACTGTGTGTGTGTGTGTGTGTGTGTGTGTGTGTGTGTGTGTGTGTGTGTGTGTGTGTGTGTGTGTGTGTGTGTGTGTGTGTGTGTGTGTGTGTGCGCGAGAGAGTGAGAGAGAGAAAATGTGTGTATGAGGGAGTGAGCATGAGACAGGTGAGTGTGTGTTCGCCAGTGAAAGAGAGAGCATGTGTGAGTGAGCAGATGTGCGTGAGTGAGAATGAATCTGCGTGTTGAGAGAGTGTGTGTATGAGTGGGTAAGAGTGAGATTGAGCATGTGTCTGTGACAGTGTCTCAGTGTGTGAGAGAGTGAGAATGTGTATGTGAGAAAAAGTGAATGTGTGAGAGTGAGTGTCTGCATGTGTGTGTGAGTGAGAGAGACAGTGAGCATGTGTCAGTGGCAGACAGAAGGATGTGTGTCTGTGCCTGTGTGTGTGTGTGTGTGTGTGTGTCCGTGCCTGTGTGTGTGTGTGTGTGTGAGAGAGAGAGAGAGAGAGAGAGAGAGAGAGACAGAGAGAAGGAGGGGTGGAGAGAGAGAGAGGGAGAGAGACAGCAAGCCAGCATAACCTGACCACATGCCCCTCCTGATGGAAGTCCTGGTGCATGATGGGTAAAGAATTTGTGCAGGCTTTTTGCAATAATGACTGATGATTGTTGTGTTAAACCAAAGTATTGATTGCAGATGCTGCCCCGACTTAAATAGCTTTTTAAATCCTGGCTTGTGAGGAATGGCTATTGTTAAGGTTTAGCTTGAAAATGTTTACACCGCACAGAAAGGTTTAACAGTTACTCAACACTGATGCTCCTTGCTATGACCAATGTGTTTTAATATCTGTTATTTGTTACTCCTGTCTAACACTTCACTGTTAAAACTGCTCCATTGCACTTTGCAGCACACAGTCAATCCACGCGAGGCCAAACAGCAAGCAACACTGAAGAGCACAGGAGAATTCAAGTTAACCCTAAATGTCAGTCCATTTCCTTCTCTTCATGCTAATAATCAGTTCATAATATTTGCACCAGCCATTGCTGTGGAAACTGGGAATATCAAGGCAAAAAGTGTTTTTTGTCTTTCCTGACCATAACTGACACATGTCACATTAGTTACAGACTCGAGGTTAGTGGGGGTATATAATAAGCCACTTGCTCCAAGTCTACAGAGCTTAGAACTGAGGCTGCATAGACGGAAGGAAAAAAAGACTTCACCATAATGCAAAGGAAATAGCTGGTAAAGCCCACAAATTAGTTTGATTTTGAATGGATTAGGAATGACCGCAATTGTGAGGTGAACGCACATCAAAGCTGGGACAGTCAGTATTGAAGTGCTAATGAATTATTCATTCAAAACTTTTATCATCTTGACATCTCCCAAAAAAATCATCAAATCCTGTTCAAAATTCACTGAAGATCAGTGGTGGGAAACTCACAAATAATTCATCTCATCAAACAGAAAGTGCTCAAAGCAATCAGTCTATCTGTTGTGAACAAGCAAGCCAAAAGGTTTTGACTTTGGGGAATAATTTGATCGGATATAATTTAATTCCTAGTTTGCTATCATAAGACATGTCTACATTGATCTGTGTTCAAATCATTACTTAAATTCAGTACATACAGGAAACTATATTTCATTGTAGTCATTCCATGCATCTCTGGCCAGCTTCTAAAAGGTCATGCAATGGAGTGGGATGCTTCCCAGTTTCTGACTCGGAATCTCTCAGTTCTTGTCCCATTCCAGGAGCCAAGGAAAGTGTGTTTGAAATGAGGCCAAGTGGTTTGAGTATCATGCTGTAAATCCTTCCAACAGGTGATAGAAACTTAATTTGAAAGTTCCAGACCAGAAGTGTTTGGTTAGAACCCTGAAAGGTTTGGTTGAAATCTGAAAAGGTATGAATCTGAGAAAGTCTAAGCTCAGTTGTGTGAATACTGAAGAAAGAAACTATCAAATTCTCAAGACAGGGAATGAAGTCACAGTTAAGTCAAGCCTAATAGAGATGGGAATTTGCTGGCGTTAATGCAATGTTGTTAGGAGAGTTGTCTAATCAGCTGATGCCACTACTGGACAAGTCAGATCTCAGATGATGTTCGGTTTGGTGATTCTTTTTTAATGACAGGCCGATCTTTCATTGAAACCCAAACTCATAATGCTGCAGTTGTGGTTTTAGCAATAAAATGTAAGTTTATTACAGAAAAGAAACAAAGATAGACTAGAATAAACAAAACTATTTCTATGTAACACAATTTCAAAACACAGAGTAAAATACAATATTCTATTTAGCCCATCAACAAAAAAGCACAGGGCACTGCAGTCCTTTTTAGGCAAAAAAAATGACCATTCATGGAGCCTTTTCAACGAGAAAAGGCTAATGGGAACCGACAGTTCTTCCTGCATTCCACATAGCAATGACCCAACCAATCAGAGTCTACCTGTCTGATCTGAGTTTAATCAGTGAACTGAGATTAACAATTAACACTTCCAGCTGCATTGCCATACCACCATAGCCTGACCCACCAGCACTCTCTTCACATCCTGTGCAAATTGGTATTCCCTTTCTCACTCCGGCTCCCTTGTCCCAGTCCTGACAAGGCATCCAACGTTGACTTTGTGTCTCTTTAGAGCAATGTTTAAGTTGACAGATAATAAAATGTGAGGCTGGATGAACACAGCAGGCCAAGCAGCATCTCAGGAGCACAAAAGCTGACGTTTCGGGCCTAGAGAGCTCTCTGATGAAGGGTCTAGGCCCGAAACGTCAGCTTTTGTGCTCCTGAGATGCTGCTTGGCCTGCTGTGTTCATCCAGCCTCACATTTTATTATCTTGGAATCTCCAGCATCTGCAGTTCCCATTATCTCTTTAAGTTGACAGGTTGTTTTTCAGTATTCTGTTGATTCAATACTTGATTTCTGCACAATGAAGATGGTCAACAATACTGGGGAAACTATTTAGCATGCAATCACTGGCCTGTCAGCATATAGCATTCCACCAGGTATATAGGGCACACTGCAGCAATTGGTGAGCATGTTGGATAATTCATATTGAACCAGGCATCGAAGTTGTGAGCAAATTGTAACTCTGTACACATTAACTGACATGTGATTTATGTAAGAGTTTTAAATCACCCCACTGTATCATTGCAAGGATGACGAATGTGTTGCTTAATTAACTTTGACAGACCAAATACCTGAATACCTCTCTTAAAATGATAATTTTATACAAATAGGTTAAGCGTTAATGGTATTATCCTGCACAGTCAAACTATCAAATAAAATTCTTTGATTTACACAACTGCCAAGACAGTTTCAAGGGCATCAAGCTAGTAACTGTTATATGATTCTGAGATTGGTAAATATAGACAGCAGACGCAGGAATGGGCCATTTGGCCCTTCGAGGCTGTACCACCATTCAATATAATCATGGCTGATCATGCAATTTCAGTATCCCACTCATGCTTTCTTTCCATACCCCTTGAACCTTTTAGCCTTGAGGATCATGCCCAGCTCCCACTTGAATGTATCTAATGAACTGGGCCCAACAGCTTTCTGCGGTACAGAATACCACAGGTTCACAACTCCCTGAGTGAAGAAATCCTTCTTCATCTCAGTCCTGAATGGCTTACCCCTTTACTCTTAGACTGTGACCCCTGCCTGTGGACTTACCCAACATCAGGAACATTCTTCCTGCATCTATCCTGTCCAGCCCCATCAGGATTTTATGTGTTGTATAATGCTCTGTCCCTGAGGACATTAAATGGCTTGGCAATGAATTACTCACCCCGCTTACTCATATTCGTCCATCCTCTATCATCAGCCTGATTTAAATTTAAGCTATCCTTCCACTTGAAGAGGCTCACTCCCAGTTTGAGAAGCCTTAAAGAACCAGTTGCTGTGGGTGCCTTGTGACAAGTTTTTATCAGAAGTATTCTTCCGCACTGAGCTTGCCCTTGCACTGCCCTTTCATGGCCAGCTAAACAAGAATCAGTTCTCACTCACAATGTTCCTCAAAACTAGAGATTTAGCTTCTCAACCCCATTTTCAAGTTCACACACCGAATGACAGAGCAGCAGAAAGGTGTTAGCATTATACATTCAAAAGAAAACAAAGTTTTCTTTTCCAATCAAAAAGCAAGAAGTATCTAGAGATCGGTAACACAGAAGATCAGCCTTCAACTCCACGTTAGCTGAACTGCTCTCTGTCATGTTAAGTGAATTAAAGAGTTATAATCATACCTTGTCAGATTTCTCAGCTTCTCTGCAGTTAGGGGAGGTGACTTATCGTGATGGTGCAGATGTGGTTTCATCGTCGGGCTGAGAGACATCACCTTTGGCTGTAATGGGAGAAAGCAGAATTTCTCACGACTGAGCATACCAAACCAGACAGATCTTTTGGCCTGGAGATCATCTCTGAGGCCCAGATTTCATGGTTAATGTTAAAGAGACAGACATTGGGGTTAACCTTAAAATAATCAGCCCAGAACAATCTAGAAATCAGTATTTCCTTGTCTTCTCCTTTGTGGATGCCAACTGAATCTGGTGCCAAGTCAAGGGGCTCTCCAGACATCCAGCAGTAGTAACATCAGTGAGCAAAGTAAACAGCCAATCACATTGAAGGATTCTCACAGACAGCAAACAAAGGCGTAAATTGCGCTGCCCTTCACTTTTCAACACCACTTTCAAGAACACAATAAATAATTGGGATGTTCCATAACTACACAGAATGAAGGCACAAGTTGAAATATCGTAAGAAAACTTTTAAAGTCAATGTTTAGTGCAGGAAGTATCATAATGAAAGAAATTGATTTTCCTTCATTCAAGCATAAAATTCATTTCTCAGGATCATCACAGTCCCAGCATAGAATAGGGCCATTCATTCCATTATATTCCAGCTGGGTCTCAGCAAAAGCAATTTACCCTGCGCCACTCCCCGGTAACTTTATACCTCATCAAACACCATCTCCAACCAGATACAATATTTACAAGAATTAATGTGTAAAAGTACGGGTTTTCACAATCCCAAATCCCTTCACCGCCACCCTCATTTCCCCATCCTCCAATCCACAGACTTCAATGCCTGAGCCCACTCAGGAAGCCAACTGGTCAGGCCAGATTGCCAAACACGCCACCCCACTCTGCTCTCCGCCACTCAGAGCTTGGGTTATCCCCATCCCCCAGTGCAATGAATCCTCCCTCAGACTGACGGTGGCAGACATACCCATTGTATATACTGCCTTTCATAGTGTAGTGTAGTTCTGAACAAGGAGCTCCAGGTTCCAATCCCACTCCAGGATTGGTAAATCCATAACTTGGCTTGAAGGTTGGGAGTCAACCTGCTTAATCCATACACCAAACACCAATGGAAGATGGTATGGGCAGGGGCTAATGTTTAGTCAGCTGTGTGGTTCGACCTTTTCCCATCACCACCAGACTGCAATGCTCATGTAGAAAGTACACAGCAACTTAGACTCGATTATCACACACTCTACAGCTACCGTCTCTGCTTCATTTTTCTAGACAAGGATAAGTGAAAGCTATCGATCACACATAGGGAACAACCCATTGTTATCACTCACACAGAGAATCTCTAACCTCACTCAGTATCCCTTTATTCCCAGAACGTTTGAAAGTTAAAATGTCACCCGCCCTGCCCCCATTAAATTATTCAACAGTAACTTATGATGTTTCTCCCCTTCTAATTTCAACTCTCCCTGAATGCCACTGCCAAGGGCTCCAGACTAGTCTTTGAATTAATTCCTGTCAGAAATGATGTCAATCCAAAACCATCTGGGATGCTTTGGGCAGATTCGCTGACACCAGTCTCCCCTATTGCTGTATGTCTAAGTTACTGAATCCAAACAGCAAAGGAAGATCACACAAAGTCTTAGGCAGAAGAGAGGTGCAATTTGGTAAGCACAGTAAGTTTATTAGATAGTATTAATAGCTAGTTATGTTACATCTGAGCTATTTTACAGTCTTATCTGGGACCTCAGGCTAGACTTAACAGTAAATACCCTTTAGCTGCACTGGACTTAGCACCAATAACTTCACACCGAAGTTGGTTAGTTTCTCCCGGGAACAGATATTGTAATCGGTGGAGTTTATCACTTGACATTGGCTAACCCTTTCAGATATTAATTGCCTGATATACCAAGGAAGACTGGGTCCACGCTGTTTTATACCTCACATAAGGATTCACTGACCAAATAAAGAGGAAAAATAAGGAAGCTGCGCTAAACATTTTTTAGAAACTACTGGTTAGGCTTCTGTCAAACTCATGCATTCCAAATCCAGGCACTGCATTTTCACAGCATCCCTACAGTGTGGAAACTGGCCACTCACCCCATTGAGTCCACACCAACCCTCCCATACCTAGGCCCAGCCCCATCCCCATAAACCTGCATTTCCTCTCGCCAATCCGCCCTAGCCTGCACATCTTTGGACTGTGGGAGGAAGCTGGAGCACGCAGAGGAAATCCATGCAGACAATCACCCCAGGGTGGAAGCGAAACCCGGGTCCCTGGTGCTGTGAGGCAGCTGTGCTAACCACTGAGCCACCCACATTTTAAGAACATTGACAAGATCTTAGACAGAGAGTGTGGAGGAGGCCTCATGGAACAGTTCCACAGACGAGGAACTTTAGTTCCTTGGAGATAATTGCTCTGTAAGTTAAATAAGGGAGAGGTAGCTTAAAGTCCAAAATCCTGAAGTGTTTTCATATGACAAAGAGTGTGTCTTGTGGCAGAAGGATCAGTGACCAGAGGGGCACAAGTTGAAGAGAACTGGCAAAATAATGATTTTTATTGCAGCAATCTGGAATGTGCTGTCTGAAAGGGCAATAGAAATTGATCCAATCATAACTGTCAAAAAGGAATTTGACCAATCCTTGAAAGGGAGATAACTGGAGAGTTGTGAGCAAAGAGTTGGGGCTATTAGAACGGGTCTTTCAAATAGGCATCACAGCCACGATGGGGCTGAATGGCCTCATGTTGCTACACCATACTATCATTCTACGATGGCTGGACTGGGTCCAGAACCATGTTTGATAAACCTACAATGACTGAAGTGAAGCTGCAGTGCACAAGCACTGTTATGGACAGTGAGGAGGATGTAGCTTTCTTAATATTTTGGACAGAAAATGAGATTGTGCAGGGCAGTAAAACAACTTGAACAGGCTCGTTCTTCCACAGTTCTCTATAGTGCAGCGTGCACTGAGGTGACTGACAACAGGTAAGCCACTTTCTAACAGAGACAGAAATAATCTGCACGCAGCAAAAATCTGACATATAACTTTGCCCTTTGCTCAGGCGTTTAAATTATTTTTTAATTTAGATGTGCAACTCATAATTCTCTGTTTGTAGTGCATGAAAGCTGTTTATGACCACTGAGCCATTGATTTTTCTCCCAGCAAGTCCATTAATTATGAGCTGAACTCAACTGCATTGAGGAAGCTGGGCTTATGGCCAGAATTCTAATGTTGGGAGGTTCTGAAGAATCTCAGTTCAGCAGGTTCAAGGGTCCAAATGGCTTTCTGCAGTTCCTATTTCATATGGTCTTGTGGATCCTGCCTGGTCCTTGGGGTCATGGAAGTAACACATTAAGCTGCTCACTTCCATGCACTTCACAGCAACAAATTATCCTGAGTAGCACTCATAAAAGGGTTAGCTGCGCAGTGACACAAGCACACATGTATCAACTCCCCTCTTTTTAAATCCCCTCAGTGAATCACGACAAATATCGTCAATTCTTTACAACACACAGCTCAATTGCAGTTCCATTAAAACATGGTCACTTCAACAAAATTAAGGAGCCACTTGCGAGGCTTTCGTGAGGGAAAGAAAGAGGAATTTTATAGCCTACTCGCCCTGAGCGCACACACACACATACACACACACACACACACACACACACACACACACACACACACATACACACACACATACACACACACTCACGCACACACACACACACACACACACACACACACACACACACACACACACTCACGCACACACACACACACACAAACTCTCTCACACACAGACACACACACACAGACACACACACACAGACACACAAACACACAGACACACACACACTCACACACAAACTCACACACACACACACACACAAACTCACACACACACACACACACACACAGATACACACACACTGATACACACACACACAAACTCTCTCACACACAAACTCACACATACAAACTCTCTCACACACACATATACACACACACACTGATGCACACGCACACACAAACTCTCTCTCTCTCACACACACACACACACACACACATATGCACATATACACTCACACATACAAACACGCACACACACACACAAACTCTCTCTCTCACACACAAACTCACACACACAAACTCACACAAACTCTCTCTCACACACACAAACTTACATACACACACACACTCTCACACACACACACACTCACACACATACACACACACACACACACACACACACACAAGCACACACACACACTCACTTGCACACACACAAACACATACACACATACACATATGCACATACACACTCTCACACATACAAACACACACACACACATACGAACACACATTCACACATACATACAAACACACACAAATGCACAGACATGCACACACAGGCATCAGTGCACACACACGCACACAGACACACCCACACATACATACACACATGCACACATACTTGCATGTAAACACACACGTGCACACACATGCACACCTACTCAACATACATACACGCACGCATGAATGCACACACATGCAGAGGCGTATGCAGGTACACACATGCGCATACAACCTCGTGCACACTTAGGTTCATATCACACCTTGGCAGATGATAAAACATGAATTCAATAAATAAATCTGGAATTAAAAATTAGTCTAGTGGTTGCCATGAAACTAGTGCTAATTTTTTGAGAAACAAACCATCTGGTTCACTCACGTCCTTTAGGAAATGAAATCTGCCATCCTTACTTGGGCTGTCCTGCATGGGGTTCCAGATTCACAGCAATGGTTTGTTAAGTGCCCTTTGAAATGCCCTACCAACACTCAGTTCAAGAGCAATTGGGGATGGGCAAAAAAATCACATGAAAAAGGGAAAAACAAACATCAGGTTTCCATGCAAACTAACTGATGTTGACAGCAGAACAGTGAACCCATTTTGTTTTACAAAAACTAACTTGGCATTAGGGAAATCATGGGTGTGTATCAGCAGACGGTGTGATCAGGAAAACAAGATGACATTGTCAGCACAGTCATAGAGTCACACAGCACGTAAGCTTCGGTCCAACCAGTCCACACCGAACATAATCCCAAACTAAACCAGTCCCACCTGCCTGCTCCTGGCCCATATCGCTCCAAACCTTCCCTATTCATGTACTTATCCAAATGTCTTTTAAACATTGTAATGGAACCTCTTCCACCACTTCCTCAGGAAGTTCATTCCACATGCGGATCACCCTCTGCGTAAAAAAAACTGCCCCTTGTGTCTTTCTTAAATTTCTCTCTTCTCGCCTTAAAAATTTACCCCCAATCTTGAAATCCCCCATCCTAGGGAAAAGACAACTGCCATTAACTCTCTCCGTCCCCCTCAAGATTTTATCCTTGAATATAGAGGATTAAAGACTGACCTAATCATTTGTGATCAGTATAATGGGAACTGCAGATGCTGGAGAATCCGAGATAACAAGGTGCGGAGCAGGATGAACACAGCAGGCCAAGCAGCATCTCAGGAGTATAAAAGCTGATGTTTCGTGCCAAGACCCTTCATCAGAAAAAGGGGGATGAGGAGGGAGTTCTGAAATAAATTGGGAGGGGGAGGCGGACCAAAGATGGATAGAGGAGAAGACAGGTGGAGAGGAGAGTGTGGGTGGGGAGGTAGGCAGGGGATAGGTCAGTCCAGGGAGGTTGGACAGGTCAAGGGGGCGGGAAATGGAAGTGTGGCATGAGGTGGGAGAAGGGATTGGTGAGAGGAAGACCAGGTGAGGCAGGCAGGGACGAGCTGGGCTATCCATCTTCGGTCCGCCTCCCCCTCTCTCCCTTTTTATTTCAGAATCCTCTCCTCATCCCCCTTTTCTGATGAAGGGTGAAGCCTCGAAACGTCAGCTTTTGTGCTCCTAAGATGCTGCTTGGGCTGCTGTGTTTATCCAGCTCCACACTTTGTTATCTTGTGACCTAATCATTTAAAGGATTTAATTTTCAAATATGTAAGCGTGTCAGTAATGATAAAAGAGATCACACGACAGGAGATTGCAAGGTGGGATGATTTTATGATCAGAATCATGCTGTGTTTTATAGTGAATATAATTACATTGGGTTTAGGAACGACAGGAAGCCTTTCAGCCCCTTGAACCTGCACTCCCAAAGATATGATCCTGATTGATCTGGGTGAGGACACAACCCTATTTTATTGACTGCACTCCCATAATCCTCGACACTCTCATTGACCAAAAAATCTACAAAACTCAACCGTAAATAAATTCAATGACGCAGCCTCCTTCTTCGGAGGAAGAAAATGCCATATATTCATGGCCTCCTGAGATAAAAATCATTCTCCTCACCCCTGTCTTAAAGAGGATCTCTAATTTTTAAACTGTGTTCTCTCATTCCAGTCTTGCCCACAGAGGGAATATCCTCCCAGTTTTCACATTATCAAGACTCCTTGGAATCTTACATATTTCAATAAGCTCAGCTCATTATTTTCTCAACTCCACTGTCTACAAGCTCAGCTTGTTCAATCTTTCCTCATTGGATAAGGATTCCATCGTGGGAATGAGCTGAATGAAGCTTCTGTCAAGCTGCTTCTAAAGTAATTCTACTCTCTTTTTCGAGTGAGGAGACTAAAACTATTAACTGTGCTCCAGCTGCGAGCTCTCACTATGAACGATAAATGAAAAGTTAATCTTAGCAACAGCTTAGATTGTAGCAATTGCTCCAGATCCTATCAAGGGAAAAACCTCTTCAAAAACCCGCTGAAATTGAGGGGTTTGGGGTCATCAGAATGGGATGGGGTCAATAGAGAGAAATTATTTCTTGAAGTAGGGTGATCTAGAATGCAGAACCTTGGTACGGAGCAGGGCTTCTCATTAATGAGGGTGGAACTCTCAAGCTCTCTCCCCCACAGAGCTGGGGAAGAATGAACAATTTCAAAGCTGTGATGCCCATTCAGCCCCATCTCTTCCCGTCCTGTCTATTCTACTAACCCATTATCTCCTAGCTGATCCATGCCTCAACTCTCAACTTGCTTACCCTGTCCAAACAAACAGCCAGCATTTATTCAAACCCCAGTAATGACAGTGTTTTTCATAGATTAAGGGTGGAAGCAGGCCATTTGGCCCATCGAATCCAGACCATCCCTCCAAAGAGCATCCCATCCTATCTCTGTGACTCTGCATTTCTCACAGCCAACTCACCTATCCCACACATCTTTGGATGGTAGGAGGAAACCCACACAGACACAGGGAGACTGGACAAACTCCACACAGACAGTGACCCAAAAGTGGAACTGAACCCAGGTCCCTGGCTCCATGAGGTAGCAGTGCTAACCACCGAGCCACCCTGCTACCCCTTTTTGTTTAGTGGGTGTGATCCATGGGGACAGGTTGCAGAATTCTGGGCCTCCATCTGTGCTTCCCAACATCACACCTGAACGACATGGCTCAGACGTTAATGTCCTCCCCCCCTCCCTTGTTCTCAATACGCCTGCCCCCTCAATTCTCACTGCCCCACCAGGAAAAACAATTTCTCTCCATCCACCCATTCAACTCCCTGGATCATGTCCATCATCTCAACTGGATCACCCTTTAGTTTCTATACACAAGAGATCAATAGATCAATAATGGGCTGACCTGGAGCTTGGTTAGGAGCTGGAGTTCATTGCTTGACTGGGGAGTAAAGGATGCGACTTTCAAGTCACTTACAAAGGCATCTGGATAGGCATCTGAAATCCCATAACCTGCAAAGGGCTGAAGGATGGGATTAGGCTGGTACATGGTTCATTTCCCATCTGCAGGAGCAATAACAAAGTTGCTGGAAAAGCTCAGCAGGTCTGGCAGCATCTGTGAAGGAGAAAACAGAGTTAACCCTGAGGAAGGGTCACCGGAACCGAAACGTTAACTCTGTTTCTTCCTTCACAGATGCTGCCAGACCTGCTGAGCTTTTCCAGCAACTCCTGTTTTTGTTCCTGATCTACAGCACTTGCAGCTCTTTCAGTTTTTATTTGACATCATGTGCAGAGTGGCCTCCTTCAGTGCTGTAGGTTTTCCTATATTTCCCTAAATATGTGAAGAGGGGAAGGGCAAGGAGGTGGGGAAGCAGTGAGACAGGGGCGTGCCTTGGGTTGCTCTGCAGGAGAGCCAGCACCAACATGATGCATGGAATGGCCTCTTTCAGTGCCACAGTGATTCAATAATTCTATTCCATTACGTACAAGATGCACTGCAGAAATTCACCAAGGCTCCTTAGACAGCACCTTCCAAATGCATGATCACTTCCATCAAGAAGGTGAAGGGCAGCAGATACATGGGAACACCACCCCCTGCAAGTTCCCCTCCAAACCACGCACCATCCTGACTTAGAAACATATCTGAGGGCTCTCTTTCTCAACCTCTCCTCTCAGATTAAAATTGCTGTCAGTTGTCTCTCTCTCTAATGGGAGAGTCTTTATGGTGGTGGCTTTACATTTTCACACTTTATACTAACGTGGACCTAACTTTTCCACGTCTCTGTAGGTCTGAAATTCACTTGATGACCCGGCAGAAGTCCTGGTGAGGCGAAGAAAGTGGGTGAAGCTAGACTCGCGGCTAGAGTGACGAAGGGTCACCGGACATGAAACGTTAACTCTGATTTTCTCTTCACAGATGCTGCCAGACATCTGTGCCATCTGAGCTTTTCCAGCAACTCCTGTTTTCGCTAGATTCTGGATGGTTAACATCGAGCTCAAAAGCGCAAACACAGAGAGCAAACATTTGGCACTTTCAGCATGTTTGAGCACAGCTAAGCACTTCAAGTCACATTGATCGATCGCATCCAGGTGAACATCAGCTAAAGTACAGAAGTGGCCTAATTACAGAGATGGCCTGACAAGACCAATTAATGTGACCTCTTTGGTTGGGTGAATTTTCTGGGCCTCAGTGTATTTTACAGACATCAGTCATGCTGTTAATGCAGTGAAGAGGGCTATTTGCAGAGTGCAAACACAAAACAACACAGCAGCAAGACAAACACTCGAAAGATCAAACTGCTGACAGCTTCCTAGTTTGCAACTTGCCAACAATCAGCGATACCCCGATGCTCAGATACGCAGTTGCAACAACAAGTCTCCTGCCCTCAGGTCACTCACTCTGTTGTTTCCTAAATCACTGAGCAGTGATAATCACTTACTTATCAATACTTACCCTGAGCATTCAAGCTAGTTTTTATCAAAATGCTACTGTGCACTTGGCCATGTAAGGGCGCATCTGAAAAATGAAAAGGGCCTGACTTCTGTTGACCCAGTTATTCATCTCCCTGGAGAGCTGTTTGATGAGCGCGCTGAATGACCAGGTCTAGGGGAATACAGAAAGCTCACCTGGACCAGGGCACCTTTGAAGCCCAGATGACAGTCCACCACTCGCAACATCTCAATTCTTTTCTAGGAGAAAATGGACAGAGCTTACTAACAAAATGCAGAACGATGACGTAATTTAGAACATAAGGATGTGGAGCAAGTGGAGGCCATTCAGCCCCCTTGAGCCTGTTCCACCACTTGATACCATCCTGGCTGATCTATTCAGGACTTCAACTTCGCTTCCCTGCCCATCCTCCATAACCCTTCAACCCGTTACTAATTAAACATCTGTCCATCTCCATAAATTTACTCCATGTCCCAGCATCCACTGCACCCTGAGGTAGAGAATTCCACAACCCTTTGAGAGAAGTAAGTCCTCCTCAACTCTGCTTTAAATATGCAACCCCTAATCCCAAAACCATAACCTGTCATTCAGGGTTGCCCCACATTCGGAAACATTCCCTTTATTTTGTCAATCCCTTTTTATACCCCTCAATTAGCTCTCCTCCCATGCTTTTAAACTCCAGACAGTATAAGCCTAAACTGCTCAATGTCTCTTCATAAAACAAGCCCCTTGTCCCTGGAATCAATCTACCGAACCTCTAAATTGCCTCAAATATAACTATAACCCTGTCAAGTCAATGCGCCAAAATTGTACACAATACTCCAGCTCTCATCAATGCCTTCTACAGATGTAGCAACACTTCCCCACTTTTATACTTGATTCCTTCGGCAGTAAGTGCCAAATATCCATCTGTCCTCCTCATTCCCTGCTATTCCTGCACACCAGTTTTCTGTGGTCCAATGCTCGAGGACACCCAGATCCCTCCACACTGAAGCTTCTCACTGTTTAGAAAATAAGTTGTCTTACCCCTTCCTCGCACCGAGATGTATAACTTCACACTTGGATATGCACTTGTTCATGACCCTGCTCCTCAAAATAATGCGTAACCTCTATCTTTCACCATGAGAAGATACAGAGGGGTGAGGATAAAGGTAAAGAAATGTCTGATTGGTGTTTCATCCCCACACCGGGACCAGGACTCAGAGGCATCAGCATTCCACCAGCTTTATCCGCAGACTCGGTTGGGAGTTTAGAGTTTACATCCAGTTGCAGGTTTGTAGTTGCGGCTGAGCCTGATGGAGCAGTCAACAACAGGGATGGAATGGGAGAGTTTGCAAGCTATGCTGACAAGTTGAGGCAATATAATTAACCATAACCCACAAAGGACTAAGTTGGAACTGAATGTGGAAAATTGGAGTTGAGGATTATAGTATCAGAGATAATGGGAACTGCAGATGCTGGAGAATTCCAAGATAATAAAATGTGAGGCTGGATGAACACAGCAGGCCAAACAGCATTGAGGATTATAGGATCAGCCATTATCCCATTGAATGGGCTGAACAGTCTACTGTCCCTATAGCTTATGGTCTAATGGTTCAAAGGCCATTTGCAAGTGAAAATCTGTTCCATAATTGACAAATTCTGTGGTAATCTAGCTGAGCAGTTTCAGTTTTACCCTATTGGCTGATCAGTGGATGTGATAAGCCACATTTGCACTGAAGGCTGGTCGAGGCTAGATTTATAAAAACAATGTGCAGATTCTCCCAGTTGAGAAAGGGTCCTGAAGCTCTGAAGGCTGACCAACATTGAACTGTTACATTGTCAGCTGTTGCATCACTTTCCTGATAGCCCTTGAATCCCTTCCTGATTAAAAATCTGTCTCTCTCAGCCTTGAATATACTTAACGACCCAGCCTCGACAGTGCTCAGTGGCAAAGATTTCTACAAATTCAATTGCCTCTGAGAGAAGAAATTTCTCCTCATCTCTGTCTTAAATGGGTGACCCTTTATTCTGAGGTGATTCCCTCTGGTCCTAGACTCTTCCCACACTGTCTTATGAGCCAATGCCACAATACAGTGCAGATGATGGCCTTTTAGCTCATTAAACCCCTGCTGGTTCCTTGCCCCAATCCCCTTTCCTGTCACTATCACCTTTCAAATGCTTCCCCTTCGAGTATTTCTGCTACTTCCTCCTGAAGGTTCCTTTCCAACCTGCTTCCCACCTCCCAACCCCACCATTCAGGCAAAATGTTACACCACACCAGCTAAATTTCACCCTCCCTTAGCCACCTCTGTTGATCTCGGAGAGTCGACCGGACCCTTGGCCTGAGATAATGCTTCATCCCGATGTTCCTGCTTTTCCGCCTATTTAAGACTCGCTGCATGAGACATGGCGAGCTCAAATCCCAATCCCGAGACCCAAGTGCAGTATCTGGCCCGAGACTGCGGCCCCCCCCACGCTGAGGGAGTGTTGCGCTGTCAGAAGCACCACCCTTCTGAGGGGATATTACACCGAGAGGGTAAATGTAAACGTCTCGAGGTGGCCACTGTTTCAAAGGGAGACTTTAACCAGTGTCTTGACCAATCCCCATCCCTCAGACTGAGTAAAGGTGATGGGGCCACTGTCACATTGCTGATAGTGGGATCTTGCTGTGCATGCACATTGGCAGCCTCATGGCAGTGACCCCACCTCAAAAAAATGTTTAATTTGTTTGTGGTAGGATTGTGAAAAGTGTGAGGCAAGGCAATGTTTATCAATTGTAACAATGACCTTTACAAGAAGGATATTCCCAATGACTGGGAGAGCACAGAACCAGGGGTTATAGTCCGAGGATACCGGGTAGGGTATTTAGGACTGAGACAAGGAGAAATGTCTTCACCCAGAGAGCGCCGAGCCTGTGGAATTCTCCTGACACAGAAAGAGTGGTTGCAGAGTGAGATATCGTCTTGAAAGTTCCTTCCATCGATCAAGGGTGGAGCAGGCTCCACCCAGTGGCAGAAACAAGTTACAGCAGCAAAGTTGGACTGGACTGTGACATTGAATGGGATGTTGGCGACTTGCTCTCACACTGAGCTGGGATCCAGTGGGAATTCTGGGATCCAGTGGGAATTGCCCTGAGGACTTTGACATGGGTGACAAATAAGGATAAGAACAGTACTCCATTTATCAAAACTGTTGTTGATGATTTCTCACTGGATCAGGCAATTCATCAGTTTTGCTTTTCCTATGTCATCTCAAAAACCTTTCATCAATGTTGAATCTTTCAGCCGAAGGTGCTGGACAGTGTGTCTGGAATGTGCCGTGACATTTTTGGCACCTGTCTGAGAGAGCAAGAAGGGCTCCCACGGTGAAATGTCAGTGCAGCACTCCCTCAGTGTAGCGCCCACTGTGTCTGATCAGGATTCAGGCCCGCTCAGCGTGTCAGAGTGGCCAATGTGTCCTGTTTGAGATCCCCCATGTATGAAATGGGGATGGTGCAGCTGAGGGGGTGGGAGATTTGATTCGAGTGCACAGTGGGAATACAGTTTTGGGACTTTTATCCAAGGAAAAGCAGATTGACATTGGAGGCAGTCCAGAGAAGGTTCACTAGGCTGATCCTGGGTATGGAGGGACTGCCTTTTGAAGAGAGGTTGAGTAGTTGGGCCGTACTCATTAGAATATAGCTAAATGAGAGGCGATCTTATTGAAATATACAATAAAACATTCTTACAGGATAGATGTGGGGAGGTTGTTTCCCATTGAGGGAGAGTCTCGGGCCAGAGGGCATCATCTCAGGATAAGGGGTAATCCACTAAAGACAGCGTTGAGGAGGAATTCATTCTCTTACAGTGGGGAGACTTTGTGGGATTTTTTAATGCATAAACAGATTTTTAATCAGGAAGGGAGTTAAGGATTATAGAAAAGGGCAGGAAAATTCAATTGAGGGTGATCAGATCAGCCGTGAATTCCATGGAATGGCAGAGTGCTTTTGATGGGCTGAATGGCCTACTTCTGCTCCTACATCTTATGGTCTTAAAAATAAGAGGTTCCCCCATATGATGAGGTTGAGGAGGGTCATTAGATTGTGGAAATCTCTTCCTGAGAGGACAGTAAAGACTGGGCCATTGAATTGACTGAAGGCAGACATACACCACTTTCTCAGGGACAAGGGAGTCAATGGTTATTGTGTGTGTTGGTGGAGGTGGGGGCACGGGATGGATGTGCAGACAGGATAGAGGGGCTGAGATTATACGATCTTACTGAATGGTGGAGCAGGCTGAGAGGGCTGAATGGCCTCCTCCCTGTCTTCCTTCCTTCAACCACAGATGGCTAAGATCATGTTGATAGCCCCCATCACCAGCTCCTGCTTTGATAGCATCTTCCGACCCCCCACAGTACACTCCCACCACAACCCCCATCCCCCAGTGCAGCCAGCCTTCAATCCATTGTTCAAGAAGTGCAGATTCCACTCTGGATCCAAGCCTCACTAGATTTATACAACCATGGAGCATAAAAAGGGCCCTTCAGCCCATTGAATCTGTACTATCTCTATGCGGGGGAAGCACTATCGGATATAGCCACCCCTCCCTCCCTCAGCTTGATGATGCCCCACACAGTTCAGATTCCCACCTCCAAACATGACGTGGGATTGATCTAAACACACAATAAGTACCTCGTTGTCCGGATTTGAGGCCCACCCTCGGTATTCAGCTGATTTTTAATCCACTCACTGCCTCTGACACCTGGTCCCGGCCACGGAAGAAGGGTCAGCAGTCAGCTAAAATGCCAGCAGCCAGGGTGAGGGCACTGGCGACCAGAGGGTGGAGAGAGTATGCGGCGGCAAGCTGCATGTGGGAGTGGTGGCATTGGCCCAGTGTGGGACTGGGGGAGAGGCACAGTTTGGAGGGTGGGTGAGGGGCCCAGTGAGTGAGTAAGGAAGGGTACCAGTTTGGGACTGGTGGCAATGGCCCAGTGAGGGAGTGGGGGCAGGGCCAAGTTAGGGAGTGGGGGAGGTGCCTATGAGGGTGTGGGGGAGGGGCCCAGTGTGGGAGGGGCCTGTAGCCAGGCCACATGGAGATCCCCTGTGTTGGAATGCTGCAGAGAGCTTTTGGAGAGACACTGTGATGTTTGCCTTTTTAAACTTGTTTTTCTGACCTACAGACATACAGTAGTAATCTAACTTTTTACCTTCATTTCTCTATTCTGCAACTTTGGATTGTTGCTTTGTCCCTTAGATGGTGCTGTAAGTGGTGACTTATCAACTTTTCACTGTAAAGCTCATTCAATGGAATTCTATTCCAGCCAGACACATGGATATAAAATACAGAAGCTTCTGATCTGTGAAATTGACAAAGGGGTTATGTACGTGAGTGAGGCAAGTAACTGCAGAACAGTGTGTGGAGTAGGGAGAATATTCTGACCTGGAACATGCATGATCCTCCCGAAGCAAAATAAAATGTTACACACATGGTGAGGATTGGGTTTAATCTCACCCATTTCACATTTTGATTTTGGTCGTACAGAACAGTGGTGTTATAGAACAGAAAGACCTAGAGGGTTCAGGCGCATAATTCTTCGAAGTTTGCATTTACCTATAAACAGGATGGTTTAAAAAGGTGCTGAGGGCATGCTTGCCTTCATTACTCAGACCTTTGAGTACCGGAGTTGGGAGTCATGTTGAGGTTGTGCAGGATGTTGGTGAGGCCTCTTCTGGAATACTGTGTCCGGTTCTGGTCTCCCAGTTACAGGAAGGATATTATTAAATTGGAGAGGGTTCAGAAAAGATTTACCAGGATGATGCCAGGAGTGGAAGGTTTTGGTTATAAGCAGAGGCTGGATATGCTGGTGATAAAGGGAACTGCAAATGCTGGCGAATCCGAGATAATAAAGTGTGGAGCTGGATGAACACAGCAGGCCAAGCAGCATCAGAGGAGCAGGAAGGCTGACGTTCCGGGTCTGGGCCCTTCATCAGAAATGGATACACTGGAACTTCTTTCACTGGAGCATAGGAAGTCGAGAAGTGACTTGAAAGAGGTTTATAAAATCATGAGGGGTATAGATAAGGTGAATGGCAGGTGTCTTTCCCCTAGGGTGGGGCATTTCAAGGCTATGGGGCTTATCTTTAAGGTGAGAGAAGAAGGATTTAAAAAAGGAGCGACTTTTTTACACCGAGTGTAAAGTGAACTTGCAGCGGAAGCAGAGGATGCAGGCACAGTTACAATATTTATTAGACATTTAAGGTGAGTACATGATTATGAAAACATTTGGAGGAAAATGGGCCAGGAGCAGGCAGGTGGGACTGGTTAAATTTGGGATTATGGTCAGCATGGACTGATCAGACTGAAGGGTCTGTTTCCACACTGTGCCACTCTGTGACTTGAGTATTGCTGTAAACAAAAAACATTTTGTTGCAACTGTTTTAGTTTGTACTCATCAGGACACTTTGCAAGAGTGCTAGCTCAAGAGGAAAGCTGACCTTTGCACTGTGTGAGAGGATGCTGCTGACTGGTTACCACGTGGACACTGAAAAGCAATTTCTTGTTGACTTTCAAATTCCATGTGTATTTATAGCAGGAACTAATGGAATGGGCATTTTATTCACTCATCCATTAACAAGGGAACTCTGGAATATTCAGCACTTGGTACTCTGGCCTCATGTTCCCTGGGGAGTCTCTCGCCTCCGAATTAAGATATCCATCTTCATCCTGACTGCTCCCTGCTACCACCAACCCTGTCCCTGCACACAACTGGAGTTAAAGTCTGACTGGTTAATCTTGCACTTACATAGCGCTGATGTTCCACCGAGGTCTTCGCTCGGGAGAGGCATCGCCTGCGGAAGACAGGTGGGACTGCAGGGATGTGACTGAAGCTCGTGGGAGAGCCTGCCTGAAAGACAGAGGTCTCGGAAATAACACCCAGAGAAGATCATTATTCCCATTCTCTCCCGTTGCCCGGAACAAGTGCATTTGAATTCTTTGATGACAACAGGGGTGTTTGAGCTTCAAGGGCATCTCAGAATAGGGACTGGGATAAGGAATGGGTATAGGGAATGGGGCAGGGAATGGGGCAGGGAATGGGTATGGGGAATGGGGCAGGGAATCGGTATAGGGAATGGGGCAGGGGATGGGTACAGGGGATGGGTACAGGGGATGGGTACAGGGGATGGGTACAGGGGATGGGTACAGGGGATGGTTAGAAGGAAGGGGGATACGAAAGGGAATAAGGAATGGAGATAGGGAACAGGATAAGGAATGGATATGGGGAATGAGGATAGGGAACAGGATAGGGAATGGATATAGGAATTGGGTAAAGGGAATGGAGATAGGGAATGGGATAAGAAATGGATATAGGGAATGGGGATAGGGAATAGGACAGGGAATGGGATAAGGAACAGGATAGGGAATGGGATTGGGAATGGGGAATGTGAAGGGTTTAGGAATGGTGATAGGTAATAGGACAGGGAATGGATTAAGGAACGGGGATAAGAAAGGGGGATAAGGAAGGAGAGTAGGGAAGAGGGATAAGGCATGGGGACAGGGAATGGGGAATGTGGAGGGGATAGGGAATAGGATAGGGAATGGGATGTGGAATGGTCTAGGGAATGTGGAAAGGGGAAGGGGGAAAAGGGATTGGCAGCTTCATTGCTAACATCGCCATCTCTGATGCAATCATGGACAGACCATGGCAGACATGCCCCTTTGTGGGGGAGAGGAGGAGAACATCTCCAGAGAGGCAGAGGTGAGGACATTTGGAATCGGTGGCAGGGATTGGTGATTATGACTGGGGTATTGGGTTACTGTAAAGGATATTGAATGTCTTTGTGTTAACATCACTGACTTCACTGCCAGCCTCTTTCAGGGCCTGCTCCCTTTGAATGAAATTATCCATAACCCCACACCCCAAAACTGGCAAACTGCATCTCTTTGGCTCCAATAACCCACAGGTGGCAGGAGCTGACTGGGGCCTAAAGGCTGTATCAGGCCTCAGGCCTAGCAGGGAGCCAGCCAGTAGAGTGGGATTGTGAGCCAGGGTGAGGCAGTCTCCTGCAGGTTGGACCCTCAGTGTTGACTCTGTCTAACACAGCCTCACTACACACCTGTGGAAGTACAGAGTGATGGTGGTCAGCATGTCATGAGCCACTGCAAGAGAAAGTGGAGGCCCTAATCGCTTCACAAACCATGGTGTGGCTTCGTAAGAGATTCAAGCTCAGTGTGTATGAGGTGGTGTTTGTTGGCAAGTACAGACATGGTCTTCATTGGCACAGCCAGCAGCTGGTCACACTGGTCAGCTCGGACGGTCAGGAAACTCTCACTGGAGGGGCAATCAAAGTGGGACTGGGTAGGTGGGGCAGCCAGGCCTGGGGTGGCCTGGGGTAGGTGGGGCAGCCAGGCCTGGAGTCTCGGGGCGGTGGTGTGGGGCTGGGGTAGTTGGGGCAGCCAGGCCTGGAGTCTCGGGGCTGGGGTGGCCTGGGGTAGGTGGGGCAGCCAGGCCTGGAGTCTCGGGGCT
Organism: Stegostoma tigrinum; assembly: GCF_030684315.1. Taxonomy (NCBI): domain Eukaryota; kingdom Metazoa; phylum Chordata; class Chondrichthyes; order Orectolobiformes; family Stegostomatidae; genus Stegostoma; species Stegostoma tigrinum. Next base: position 4,664,138 of record NC_081362.1, on the reverse strand, counting down.
GGGGTGGCCTGGGGTAGGTGGGGCAGCCAGGCCTGGAGTCTCGGGGCGGTGGTGTGGGCCTGGGGTAGATGGGGCAGCCAGGCCTGGAGTCTCGGGGAGGGGGTGACCTGGGGTAGGTGGGGCAGCCAGGCCTGGAGTCTCGGGGCGGGGGTGGGGGCCTGGGGTAGATGGGGCAGCCAGGCCTGGAGTCTCGGGGAGGGGGTGACCTGGGGTAGGTGGGGCAGCCAGGCCTGGAGTCTTGGGGCAGGGGTGGGGGCCTGGGGTAGATGGGGCAACCAGGCCTGGAGTCTCAGTGAGGCCTGGGATAGGTAGGGCAGCCAGGCCTGGAGTCTCAGGGCAGAGGGGGTGCCTGGGGTAGCTGGGGCAACAGACCTGGAGTCTCGGGGGGCCTGCGGTAGCTGGGCCAACCAGGCCTGGAGTCTTAGGGGGGCCTGCGGTAGCTGGGGCAGCCAGGCCTGGAGTCTTGGGAGTGAGGGGGAACTGGTTCCAAGAAATCAAAAATCCGGTGATCCCTGTTTGGAATGTACTTGTAACCTGAACACCACCCTCTCCGACTTTCCCCCCACTGCCACCCCTTCTACCTCCCACACCCCCACCACCCCACCCCCAACAGGGCCTCGAACCCCGACCACTCTCCTCCTCCACCTCCCCAGCCCTGTCTGAGGGTTTAGGGAATCCCAAAGATTCACAGCCATGGCCCTTTCGTCAGGACCTCTTGGTGGCCAAAAGAATGGAGCTAATCCGTGCACAGCAAGACGCTACAGGCAGCAGGAGCTGTAACTACCCCTTGAAGTGAGTGGCAGGGGCTGGGGCAGGGCTACAAGGGTACAGGCGTAACTGGGAACTGCCAACCGGGGACGCCAACACTTTACCGTCATCCGTTCATTCCCAGAAAGCCAAACCGTACCGTTCCCAGGTAAATGCCGGTCATGTTCCTGACGGACGCGCTCTGGAGTCGTTGCTTGCTCTGCATTTTGGAGCCGCGGTGTCTCTCAACGCGAGGAGATCAGAGAGAGAGAAAGATGTCCTGTAGCCGGGCAGTAAAGGCTGTGATCCCCTGCAGTTTATAGAGAAGGAGACTGTCTGTCAAATCACAATACCATCCTTTGTGCCCAGAATTAGTTACTGAGAGAAATATTCACTGGCAAATGTAGGGCTGCTTGTAAATAATCACAAAATGTCTGGTGGCAGTAAAGAATGAGTTAATTTTCTTGAAGAAAGAATATTTAGAAGTTAATTTTCTAAATCTCATCCAAACTACCTGTGATATCAGTGTTCCAGCCCCTCGGAAAGTTCCAGTCCACTCAGAAAGTTCCTGTCCCCTCGGAAAGTTCGAGTTCCCTCGGAAAATTCAAGTCCACTCGGAAAGTTCCAGTCTACTCGGAAAGTTCCAGTCTACTCGGAAAGTTCCAGTCCACTCAGAAAGTTCCTGTCCCCTCGGAAAGTTCGAGTTCCCTCGGAAAGTTCGAGTTCCCTCGGAAAGTTCCAGTCCACTCGGAAAGTTCCAGTCCACTCGGAAAGTTCCAGTCCACTCGGAAAGTTCAAGTCCACTCAGAAAATTCCTGTCCACTCGGAAAGTTCGAGTTCCCTCGGAAAGTTCAAGTCCACTCGGAAAGTTCCAGTCTACTCGGAAAGTTCAAGTCCACTCGGAAAGTTCAAGTCCACTCGGAAAGTTCCTGTCCCCTCGGAAAGTTCGAGTTCCCTCGGAAAGTTCAAGTCCACTTGGAAAGTTCCAACTCCTGCCAAACCTCAGAAACCGGAGGTAGAATTGAAGGTAGGGGCTTAACATTCAGCAAAGGAGGGAATCTGCAACACGCAGGAAATGTTCCAGCCCATTTTCCCAAGTTTTGGAGTAGTGCTGGAATACTGGAACATTTCTGGGGGAGGGAGGTTTCAGTGCTAACTGTCCATTGCCAAAACTCGGACAGAGAAACAAACCAAAGATTAACAAGCACCTTGACAACCATAACATTTCAGCTTCCCTGGTGACTGTGTGCCCCAGTCTACCCACACAGAGGGGAAACATCGCCCTCCAGTGGCTTCACAGAGAGCACAGAGGCTCCTGTGTCCTCGAGGCTGCTTCTGTTTTGAGTCTGGGGAAAGTCAATTGTGAAACAGATAAATAATCAAACATATCCACTCTGTGCTGCGTGAAAATTCAGCAAATATAACAAATTAAACACATACCAAATCTTCTACAAAAACAAAAACAAATTACAGGTACAGAATGATACAATGTGAGGCTGGATGAACACAGCAGGCCAAGCAGCATCTCAGGAGCACAAAAGCTGACGTTTCGGGCCTAGACCCTTCATCAGAGAGGGGGATGGGGTGAGGGTTCTGGAATAAATAGGGAGAGAGGGGGAGGCGGACCGAAGATGGAGAGGAAAGAGGATAGGTGGAGAGAGTATAGGTGGGGAGGTAGGGAGGGGATAGGTCAGTCCAGGGAAGACAGACAGGTCAAGGAGGTGGGATGAGGTTAGTAGGTAGATGGGGGTGCGGCTTGGGGTGGGAGGAAGGGATGGGTGAGAGGAAGAACAGGTTAGGGAGGCAGAGACAGGTTGGACTGGTTTTGGGATGCAGTGGGTGGAGGGGAAGAGCTGGGCTGGTTGTGTGGTGCAGTGGGGGAAGGGGACGAACTGGGCTGGTTGAGGGATGCGGTGGGGGAAGGGGAGATTTTGAAACTGGTGAAGTCCACATTGATACCATTGGGCTGCAGGGTTCCCAGGAGGAATATGAGTTGCTGTTCCTGCAACCTTCGGGTGGCATCATTGTGGCACTGCAGGAGGCCCATGATGGACATGTCATCTAAAGAATGGGAGGGGGAGTCGAAATGGTTTGCGACTGGGAGGTGCAGTTGTTTGTTGCGAACTGAGCGGAGGTGTTCTGCAAAGCGGTCCCCAAGCCTCCGCTTGGTTTCCCCAATGTAGAGGAAGCCACACCGGGTACAATGGATGCAGTATACCACATTGGCAGATGTGCAGGGGAACCTCTGCTTAATGTGGAATGTCATCTTGGGGCCTGGGATAGGGGTGAGGGAGGAGGTGTGGGGGCAAGTGTAGCATTTCCTGCGGTTGCAGGGGAAGGTGCCGGGTGTGGTGGGGTTGGAGGGCAGTGTGGAGCGAACAAGGGAGTCACGGAGAGAGTGGTCTCTCCGGAAGGCAGACAGGGGTGGGGATGGAAAAATGTCTTGGGTGGTGGGGTCGGATTGTAACAGGTACAGATACATAGCCCTACACACCCCCTCTCTCACCTGTACAGGTACATTATCCTACACTCCCCCTCTCCGACCTGTACAGGTCCATTATCCTGCGCTCCTCCTCTCCCACCTGTACAGGCATATTATCCTACACTCCGCCTCTCTCTCCTGTACAGGTGCATTATCCTACACTCCCCCTCACTCATCCTGAACAGGTACATTATCCTACACTCCCCCTCTCCCACATGTGCATGTACATTATCCTGCATTCCCCCTCTCCCACCTGTACAGGTACATTATCCTCCACTCCCGCTCTCTCACCTGTACAGGTACATTATCCTACACTCCCCCTCACTCACCTGTACAGGTGCATTATCCTACACTCCCCCTCTCCCACCTGTACAGGTACAGAATCCTACACTCCCCCCCAGCTCACATGTACAGGTACATTATCCTACACTCCCCCTCGCTCACCTGTACAGGTACATTATCCTACACTCCCCCTCACTCACCTGTACAGGTGCATTATCCTATACTCCCCCTCTCCCACATGTACAGGTACATTATCCTGCATTCCCCCTCTCCCACCTGTACAGGTACAGAATCCTACACTCCCCCTCGCTCACCTGTAGAGATACATTATCCTACACTCCCCCTCACTCACCTGTACATGTACATTATCCGGCACTCCCCCTCTCCCACCTGTACAGGTGCATTATCCAACACTCCCCCTCGCTCACGTGTACACGTACATTATCCTACACTCCCCCTCTCTCACCTGTACAGGTACATTATCCTACACTCCCCCTCTCCCACCTGTACAGGTACAGAATCATACACTCCCCCTCGCTCACCTGCACAGGTACATTATCCTGCACTCCCCCTCTCCCACCTGTACAGGTACATTATCCTGCACTCTCCCTCACTCACCTGTACATGTACATTATCCTGCATTCCCCCACTCCCACCTGCACAGGTACAGAATCCTACACTCCCCCTCGCTCACGTGTACAGGTACATTATCCTACACTCCCCCTCTCTCACCTGTACAGGTACGTTATCCTACACTCCCCCTCTCCCACATGTACAGGTACATTATTCTGCATTCCCCCTCTCCCACCTGTACAGGTACAGAATCATACACTCCCCCTCGCTCACCTGCACAGGTACATTATCCTGCACTCCCCCTCTCCCACCTGTACAGGTACATTATCCTGCACTCTCCCTCACTCACCTGTACATGTACATTATCCTGCATTCCCCCACTCCCACCTGTACAGGTACAGAATCCTACACTCCCCCTCGCTCACCTGTAGAGATACATTATCCTACACTCCCCCTCACTCACCTGTCCATGTACATTATCCTGCATTCCCCGACTCCCGCCTGTACAGGTACAGAATCCTACACTCCCCCTCGCTCACCTGTACAGGTACATTATCCTACACTCCCCCTCTCTCACCTGTACAGGTACATTATCCTGCACTCTCCCTCTCCCACCTGTACATGTACATTATCCTACACTCCCCCTCGCTCACCTGTACAGGTACATTATCCTGCACTCTCCCTCTCCCACCTGTACATGTACATTATCCTACATTCCCCCTCTCCCACCTGTACAGGTACAGAATCCTACACTCCCCCTCGGTCACCTGTACAGGTACATTACCCTACACTCCCCCTCTCCCACCTGCACAGGTACATTATCCTGCACTCCCCCTCTCCCACCTGTACAGGTACATTATCCTGCACTCCCCCTCACTCACCTGTACATGTACATTATCCTGCATTCCCCCACTCCCACCTGTACAGGTACAGAATCCTACACTCCCCCTCGCTCACCTGTAGAGATACATTATCCTACACTCCCCCTCACTCACCTGTACAGGTACATTATCCTACACTGCCCCTCACTCACCTGTACAAGTGCATTATCCTACACTCCCCCTCACTCACCTGGACAGGTACATTATGCTACACTCCCCTTCTCCCACCTGTACAGGTACATTATCCTGCACTACCCCTCTCTCACCTGTACAGGTACATTATCCTACACTCCCCCTCTCTCACCTGTACAGGTACATTATCCTACACTCCCCCTCACTCACCTGTACAAGTGCATTATCCTACACTCCCCCTCTCCCACCTGTACAGGCACATTATCCTGCACTCCCCCTCTCTCACATGTACAGGCACATTATCCTGCACTCCCCCTCTCTCACATGTACAGGTACATTATCCTGCACTCCCCCTCTCCCACATGTACAGGTACATTATCCTGCACTCCCCCTCTCCCACATGTACAGGTGCATTATCCTGCACTCCCTCTCTCCCACATGTACAGTAACTTTATCCTGCACTCCCCCTCTCCCACATGTACAGGTACATTATCCTGCACTTCCCCTCTCCCACCTGTACAGGTACATTATCCTGCACTCCCCCTCTCCCACCTGTACAGGAACAGAATCCTACACTCCCCCTCGCTCACATGTACAGTTACATTATCCTACACTTCCCCCCTCTCTCCTGTACAGGTAGATTATCCTACACTCCCCCTCTCTCACCTGTACAGATACATTATCCTACACTCCCCCTCACTCACCTGTACATGTACATTATCCTACACTCCCCCTCTCCCACCTGTACAGGTACAGAATCCTACACTCCCCCTCGCTCACTTGTACAGGTACATTATCCTACACTCCCACTCACCCACCTGCACAGGTACAGAATCCTATACTCCCCCTCGCTCACATGTACAGGTACATTATCCTACTCTCCCCCTCTCCTACATGTACAGGTACATTATCCTCCACTCCCGCTCTCTCACCTGTACAGGTACATTATCCTACACTCCCCCTCACTCACCTGTACAGGTGCATTATCCTACACTCCCCCTCTCCCACCTGTACAGGTACAGAATCCTACACTCCCCCCCAGCTCACATGTACAGGTACATTATCCTACACTCCCCCTCGCTCACCTGTACAGGTACATTATCCTACACTCCCCCTCACTCACCTGTACAGGTGCATTATCCTATACTCCCCCTCTCCCACATGTACAGGTACATTATCCTGCATTCCCCCTCTCCCACCTGTACAGGTTCAGAATCCTACACTCCCCCTCGCTCACCTGTAGAGATACATTATCCTACACTCCCCCTCACTCACCTGTACATGTACATTATCCGGCACTCCCCCTCTCCCACCTGTACAGGTGCATTATCCAACACTCCCCCTCTCTCACGTGTACAGGTACATTATCCTGCACTCCCCTTCTCTCACCTGTACAGGTACATTATCCTACACTGCCCCTCACTCACCTGTACAAGTGCATTATCCTACACTCCCCCTCACTCACCTGTACAGGTACATTATGCTACACTCCCCCTCTCTCACCTGTACAGGTACATTATCCTACACTCCCCCTCACTCACCTGTACAAGTGCATTATCCTACACACCCCCTCTCCCACCTGTACAGGCACATTATCCTGCACTCCGCCTCTCCCACATGTACAGGTACATTATCCTGCACTTCCCCTCTCCCACATGTACACGTACATTATCCTGCACTCCCCCTCTCTCACATGTACAGGAACATTATCCTGCACTCCCCCACTCCCACATGTACAGGTACATTATCCTGCACTTCCCCTCTCTCACCTGTACAGGTACATTATCCTGCACTCCGCCTCTCCCACATGTACACGTACATTATCCTGCATTCCCCCTCTCCCACCTGTACAGGAACAGAATCCTAGACTCCCCCTCGCTCACATGTACAGTTACATTATCCTACACTCCCCCTCTCTCTCCTGCACAGGTACATTATCCTACACTCCCCCTCACTCACCTGTACATGTACATTATCCTGCATTCCCCAACTCCCACCTGTACAGGTACAGAATCCTACACTCCCCCTCGCTCACTTGTACAGGTACGTTATCCTACACTCCGCCTCCCTCACGTGTACAGGTACATTATCCTGCACTCAACCCTCTCCCACATGTACAGGTACATTATCCTGCACTCCCCCTCTCCCACCTGCACAGGTACATTATCCTGCACTCCCCCTCTCTCACCTGTAAAGTTACATTATCCCGCACTCCCCCTCTTCCACATGTACATGTACATTATCCTGCACTCCCCCTCTCCCACCTGTACAGGTACAGAATCCTATACTCCCCCTCGCTCACATGTACAGGTACATTATCCTACTCTCCCCCTCTCCTACATGTACAGGTACATTATCCTACACTCCCCCTCTCTCACCTGTACAGGTACATTATCCTACACTCCCCCTCACTCACCTGTACAGGTGCATTATCCTACACTCCCCCTCTCTCACCTGTACAGGTACATTATCCGACACTCCCCCTCACTCACATGTACAAGTGCATTATCCTACACTCCCCGTCACTCACCTGTACAGATACATTATTCTCCACTCCCCCTCTCCCACCTGTACAGGTACATTATCCTACACTCCCCCTCGCTCACCTGTACAGGTACATTATCCTGCACTACCCCTCTCCCACATGTACAGGTACATTATCCTGCACTCCCCCTCTCCCACCTGTCCAGGTACATTATCCTTCACTCCCCCTGTCCCACATGTACAGGTACATTATCCTGCACTCCCCCTCTCCCACCTGTACAGGTACCGAATCCTACACACCCCCTCGCTCACATGTACAGGTACATTATCCTACACTCCCCCTCGCTCACCTGTACAGGTACATTATCCTACACTCCCCCTCACTCACCTGTACAGGTGCATTATCCTACACTCCCCCTCACTCACCTGTACAGGTGCATTATCCTACACACCCCCTAGCTCACATGTACAGGTACATTATCCTACACACCCCCTCGCTCACATGTACAGGTACATTATCCTACACTCCCCCTCGCTCACCTGTACAGGTACATTATCCTACACTCCCCCTCACTCACCTGTACAGGTGCATTATCCTACACTCCCCCTTTCCCACATGTACAGATACATTATCCTGCACTCCCCCTCTCTCACCTGTACAGGTACATTATCCTGCACTCCCCCTCGCTCACATGTACAGGTACAGAATCATACACTCCCCCTCTCTCACCTGCAAAGTTACATTATCCCGCACTCCCCCTCTTCCACATGTACAGGTACATTATCCTGCACTCCCCATCTCCCACCTGTACAGGTACAGAATCCTATACTCCCCCTCGCTCACATGTACAGGTACATTATCCTACTCTCTCCCTCTCCTACATGTACAGGTACATTATCCTACACTCCCCCTCTCTCACCTGTACAGGTACATTTTCCTAGACTCCCCCTCACTCACCTGTACAGGTGCATTATCCTACACTCCCCCTCTCTCACCTGTACAGGTACATTATCCTACACTCCCCCTCTCCCACCTGTACAGGTACATTATCCTACACTCCCCCTCTCCCACCTATAAAGTTACATTATCCTGCACTCCCCCTCTCCCACATGTACAGGTACATTATCCTGCACTCCCCCTCTCCCACCTGTACAGATACCGAATCCTACACACCCCCTCGCTCACATGTACAGGTACATTATCCTACACTCCCCCTCGCTCACCTGTACAGGTACATTATCCTACACTCCCCCTCACTCACCTGTACAGGTACATTATCCTACACACCCCCTCACTCACCTGTACAGGTACATTATCCTACACTCCCCCTCTCTCACCTGTACAGGTACATTATCCTACACTCCCCCTCACTCACCTGTACAGGTACATTATCCTACACTGCCCCTCACTCACCTGTACAAGTGCATTATCCTACACTCCCCCTCACTCACCTGTACAGGTACATTATGCTGCACTTCCCCTCTCCCACCTGTACAGGCACATTATCCTGCACTACCCCTCTCTCACCTGTACAGGTGCATTATCCTACACTCCCCCTCTCCTACATGTACAGATACATTATCCTGCACTCCCCCTCTCCCACATGTACAGGTACATTATCCTGCACTCCCCCTCTCCCACCTGTACAGATACCGAATCCTACACACCCCCTCGCTCACATGTACAGGTACATTATCCTACACTCCCCCTCGCTCACCTGTACAGGTACATTATCCTACACTCCCCCTCACTCACCTGTACAGGTACATTATCCTACACTGCCCCTCACTCACCTGTACAAGTGCATTATCCTACACACCCCCTCACTCACCTGTACAGGTACATTATGCTGCACTTCCCCTCTCCCACTTGTACAGGTACATTATCCTGCACTACCCCTCTCTCACCTGTACAGGTGCATTATCCTACACTCCCCCTCTCTCACCTGTACAGGTACATTATGCTGCACTTCCCCTCTCCCACCTGTACAGGTACATTATCCTGCACTACCCCTCTCTCACCTGTACAGGTGCATTATCCTACACTCCCCCTCTCCTACATGTACAGATACATTATCCTGCACTCCCTCTCTCCCACATGTACAGGTACATTATCCTCCACTCCCGCTCTCTCACCTGTACAGGTACATTATCCTACACTCCCCCTCACTCACCTGTACAGGTGCATTATCCTACACTCCCCCTCTATCACCTGTACAGGTACATTATCCTACACTGCCCCTCACTCACCTGTACAAGTGTATTATCCTGCACTCCCCTTCACTCACCTGTACAGGTACATTATGCTGCACTCCCCCTCTCCCACTTGTACAGGTACATTATCCTGCACTACCCCTCTCTCACCTGTACAGGTGCATTATCCTACACTCCCCCTCTCTCACCTGTACAGGTACATTATCCTACACTGCCCCTCACTCACCTGTACAAGTGTATTATCCTACACTCCCCCTCACTCACCTGTACAGGTACATTATGCTGCACTCCCCCTCTCCCACCTGTACAGGTACATTATCCTGCACTATCCCTCTCTCACCTGTACAGGTGCATTATCCTACACTCCCCCTCTCTCACCTGTACAGGTACATTATCCTACACTCCCCCTCACTCGCCTGTACAAGTGCATTATCCTACACACCCCCTCTCCCACATGTACAGGTACATTATCCTACACTCCCCCTCTCCCACATGTACAGATATTGTGCATTGTAAAAGTTGCATGACTTTCTTCTACCCATTTAGTTATCTGTGATTGTGTTGTATTGACTGTTTCAAATGAATTTTCATTTTTCAATTGCGGACCTCAGTGTTCCTGAGTATGTTTTTTTACTACACCTGCCCCTACTTCAATCCAACCCCACAAGTGATGAATGAAGATGTGGAAGTTTTGATTTTTCTCTCTCTATGTGTTGGGCATCTTTGGAACCCATTCCCCAGAGTGTGGAGAAGATGGTGCATTGAATTGTTTTTGAAGATAAAGGCAGGGAGATCTTGACAAATGAGCGAGTCAAAGGTAATCAGGTGTAAGCATGTCAGTAGAGTGAGGCCATGATCATCCTGATCAGCAGAGTTGCACTAGGGGGCAGAATGGCCTGTGCTTATATGCCAACATGAGTTGTGAGGGGTACAGCTTTTTGCTTCCATCCGTAGCTCCCTTTGAATCGAGAAGCTTGCTTGGCCGTTCCAGATGGTTGTTAAAATTCAACCACACCGCTGTGGGTCTGGAGTCACGTGTATGTCAGACCAGAGTGAGGACAGCAAATTTCCCTCCCTGTGAGGCATCTGTGATTCAGGTGGGTTGTTTACAACATTCAGTGATCGGTGTCATAGTTGCTGTCGCTGAGGCCAGCTGTATGTTCCAGACTTATTTTTAAAAGTTCTAATTCTATCATGACTAAGTTTGAGTCCCAGATCTTTCAAATGGGTCTCTGCTTCACTTATTCAGTAACATTGTCACAACATCATCATCAGCCCCTAGCCTGTATGTTTGTGTTGTAACAACATTAGCAACATGCAACTATATGTCTCTATCACTGTCTATAGCACATTTTAAAATACAACCTGGAAACTGATGTTAAAATGACAAGATGCTTACAATCTGCTATCCTTGTATATTCAATTCCTTTGATTCATAAATACTCCACTGTTTTATGGTTAAATTTGATAGGAACATATTAGATTTCTGTATATTCAGTTTAAAGACACAAAATTAAATTTACAACTAATCTGTTCCACTTCTGAGCATTTTTATTTCGGTTTCTGGAGATGAGCTTGAGCTGTTTTGTCCTTTCTGTCAATTTGAAAACTTATAGCTGCCTCATAAAGTCTGTTTTTTTCTGTTGAATTTACTGCACTGTTCCCGAGATGTATTTTCTCTAAGATTAATTGTTTTTTTTTATTCGCTTTTGGGATGTGGACATTGCTGGCTGGACCACGGTTTATTGCCCATCCCTAGTTGCCCCTTGAGAAGGTGAGGGTGAGCTGCCTTCTTGAATCACTACAGTCCATGTGCTGTAGATAGACCCACAATGCTATTAAGGAGCGAATTCCAGGATTTTGACCCAGCAACACTGAAGGAACAGTGATATATTTCCATGATCATAATGAATGATGGTGCTGGCTCGAAGGGCCGAATGGCCTACCCCTGCACCTATTGTCTATTGTCTATTGCCTATTTCCAAGTCAGGATGGTGAGTGGCTTCGAGGGGAACTTGCAGGGGGTGGTGTTCCCATGTAGCTGCTGCCCTTGTCCTTCTGGATGGAAGTGGTCATGGGTTTGGAAGGTGCTGTCTGAGGATCATTGGCGAGTTTCTGCAATGCATCTTGCAGATGGTACACACTGCTGCTATTGAGCGTCGGTGGTGGAGGGAGTGGATGCCCCTGGATGTGGTGCTAGTCAAATGGGCTGTTTTGCCCTGGATGGTATCAAGTTTCTTGAGTGTGTTTGGAGCTGCACCCATTCAGGATAGTGGGGAGTATTCCACCCTGTGATAAACTATTTGCTATGATTTTACTTATTCACAGGAAATGAGCATCCAAGGAGAGGGCGACATAAATTGCCTACTCCCATAGAACTGAGTGGTTTGTCAGACCATTGGCTTCAATCCCAGCCAATGGTAATACAAGACAAGTCAGCTCCCAGGGCAAAACCTGGCTTGAAAGATCACACGTTTCATTTTTGCAGCAGTTCCCACGGTTGTTAGTCACATTAACATAGTTATTAAGTCATAGAGCTACACAGCAAAGAAACACGCCCTTCAGTCCAACTTATCCAACACCAACTAGAAATCCCAATCTGATATAGTCCCATTTGCCAACATTATAAGTCAAAATTTTCTTCACCTCTTGTGTCGGCAGCAATGCAGCTAATAGAGTAACACAGAAGTACAGCATGGACACGGACCCTTTGGTCCAATTCGTCCATGCCAAACAGATATCCTAGATGAATCTAGTCGCATTTGCCAGCATTTGGCCCATATCCCTCTAAACCCTTCCTATTCATACACCCATCCAGATACTTTTTAAATGTTGTAATTGTACAAGCCTCCACCACTTCCTCTGGCAACTCATTCTACACATACACCACCCTCTGTGTGAAAAAGTTGCCCCTTAGGTCCATTTTAAACCTTTCCCTTCTCACCTTATACCTGTGCCCTCTAGTTTTGGACTTCCCCACCCTAGTAAAAAGACCGTTGCTATTCACCGTATCCATGCCCCTCATGATTTTATAAACCTCTATAAAGTCACCCCTCAGTCTCTGGTGTTCCAGGGAAAATAACCTCAGCCTATTCAGCCTCTCCCTGTAGCTCAAACCCTCCAACCCTGGCAATATCCTTGGAAATCTTTTTTGTACTCTCAAGTTAAATGACATCCTTCCTATAGAAGGGTGACCAGAATTGTACACAGTATTCTAAAAATGGTCTCACCAATGTTCTGTACAGCTGCAACATGACATCCCAACTCCGATACTCAATGTTCTGACCCATGAAGGCAAGCATACCAAACTCCTTCTTCACCATCCTACCTGTGACTCCACTTTCAAGGAGCACATAACCTCCATTGCAAGGCCTCTTTATTTGGCAACACTGCCCGGGGTCCTACCCTTAACCGTTTAACTCCTGCCTTGATTTGCCTTTCCAAAATGCAACACCTCACATTTATCTAAATTAACCTTCATCTGCCTCTCCTTAGTCCATTGGCCCATCTGATCAAGGTCCTGTTGTACTCTGAGGCAACCTTCGCTATTCCCTACACCACCAATCTTGGTGTCATCTGCAAACTTACTAACCATACCTTCTATATTTACATCCAAATAATTTATATCAATGACAAAAAGCAGTGGACCCAGCACAGATCCTTGTGGCACATCGTTGGTTACAGATTTCTAGTCCAAAAAACAACGCTCCACCATCATAGATAATGGGAACTGCAGATGCTGGAGAATTCCAAGATAATAAAATGTGAGGCTGGATGAACACAGCAGGCCGAGCAGCATCTCAGGAGCACAAAAGCTGACATTTCGGGCCTAGACCCTTCATCAGAGAGGGGGATGGGGTGAGGGAACTGGAATAAATAGGGAGAGAGGGGGAGGCGGACCGAAGATGGAGAGTAAAGAAGATAGGTGGAGAGAGTATAGGTGGGGAGGTAGGGAGGGGATGGGTCAGTCCAGGGAAGACGGACAGGTCAAGGAGGTGGGATGATGTTAGTAGGTGAATGGGGGTGCGGCTTGGGGTGGGAGGAAGGGATGGGTGAGAGGAAGAACCGGTTCGGGAAGCAGAGACAGGTTGGACTGGTTTTGGGATGCAGTGGGTGGGGGGGAAGAGCTGGGCTGGTTGTGTGGTGCAGTGGGGGGAGGGGACGAACTGGGCTGTCCATCATGGGCCTCCTGCACTGCCACAATGATGCCACCTGAAGGTTGCAGGAACAGCAACTCATATTCCGCCTGGGAACCCTGCAGCCATATGGTATCAATGTGGACTTCACCAGTTTCAAAATCTCCCCTTCCCCTACTGCATCCCTAAACCAGCCCAGTTCGTCCCCTCCCCCCACTGCACCACACAACCAGCCCAGCTCTTCCCCCCCACCCACTGCATCCCAAAACCAGTCCAACCTGTCTCTGCCTCCCTAACCGGCTCTTCCTCTCACCCATCCCTTCCTCCCACCCCAAGCCGCACCCCCATCCACCTACTAACCTCATCCCACCTCCTTGACCTGTCTGTCTTCCCTGGACTGACCTATCCCCTCCCTACCTCCCCACCTATACTCTCTCCACCTATCTTCTTTACTCTCCATCTTCGGTCCGCCTCCCCCTCTCTCCCTATTTATTCCAGTTCCCTCTCCCCATCCCCCTCTCTGATGAAGGGTCTAGGCCCGAAACGTCAGCTTTTGTGCTCTTGAGATGCTGCTCCACCACCATACTCTGCCTTCTACCTTCAAGGCAATTTTGTATCCACTTGGCTAGTTCCCCCTGGATCCTATGTGATCTAATCTTACTAACCAGTCTACAATGCGGAACTTATCAAACACTTTGCTGATGTCCATATAAACAACATCTAGCGGTCTGCCTTCATCAAACTTCTTTGTCACCTCTTCAAAAATCTCCATCATGTTAGTGAGATACAATTTCACACACACAAAGCCATGCTGACTATCCCTAATCAATCCTTGTCTTTCCAAATATGTTTATATCCTGTCCCTCAGACAATTGCTCACCACTGATGTCATGCTTACTGGTTTATAGTTCCCTGGATTTTCCTTACCACTTTCCTTAAATAATAGCACCACATTAGCCAATCTCTAGTCTTCTGGCACCCCACTTGTGTCTCTCAATGATACAATATCTCAGCAAGGGGCCCAGTTATCTCATCCCTAACTTCCCGCAGAGTTTTAGGAAACACCTGATCTTTGTAGTTTACAATTTCTTTTACAGAAAAGAACACATGCTTACTTCATAAAAGAAACAAAAGGCTGTGCATATGAGATAGATCAGAATCATTTTAAAATAAATAGCAAAACAAAGTTTCAAACTGTTTCCCAGCTATACCTGCTACTGATAATCAATCCCAGAAAATATCACATCTCTGTCAACTTTTGGAACAGGTTTATGAATTCTTTGCAGTTTTTCTTTTTGGACTGCTAGCCCAAACCTCTTCTCACTTCTGACAACTTGAGATTTCTCTACAAACTCTCACAGCTCGGAGACTTCACAAACTAAAACCCTTCTGCTCAGGAAAACCTCTCCTCCTGAACTGAACTCTCGATTCTTCTGGAGCACAGTTAAAACTAATATAATGGCCCCAGGTCTGTTTCCTGTATCTGTTGTAAACTCAACAGTGTAACTGTTCCATCAATCAACATCACCAGCATCCTGATAGATATTTAACTCAACCACATGCTTCCTTGGAAATTATGCATTTTAGTCAATGTTCCAAACGGTTTCTGACCTCTTAAAAAAGCCACCTTCACAGAACTAAAACCAAAATCCAATTTTCTCAATTTTAAAAATTCAAATTCCCAAATGATAATAATGTAGAGCATATAAACTTTATCACTCCTTTCAGAGAGCAGTTAAGAGTCAACCACATTGATGTAGGTCAGGAATCGCAGAACAGGTGAGGACAGATTTCCTTCATGAAAGGACATTCAGAGTTTTACACAAGCTGTTATTTATATAGGCACTGTTTGTCATATTAACTATTAAGTTACATGCAGTAAACCTATTTACTGTTTATCACGTTTGCTGAATACTTTGAGTGGGCATCATTTCTCACTTGGTGTCAGTAGCTTAGACTAATCCTAA
This sequence comes from Stegostoma tigrinum, assembly GCF_030684315.1. Taxonomy (NCBI): domain Eukaryota; kingdom Metazoa; phylum Chordata; class Chondrichthyes; order Orectolobiformes; family Stegostomatidae; genus Stegostoma; species Stegostoma tigrinum. The sequence goes on along the minus strand of NC_081362.1, from coordinate 4,648,240 downwards.
CAAGAAGCAGTGGTAGTGAATCTATCCAAGACATCCTCAATGATTTTCCAATGGAAGACCATGCAAATATAAGACTCCTCTCAACTACCCTGCTACAGTTTGACGACACTGATCTCTGTAAGGCATTTCCTGTCGATACTGAGCATTTCCTGTGAAGGTATGCAGTGGCATCATGCTGGGAACACACAATCTTACACTTGCTACTATAATGAAAGACAATAAATCAGTGCAGAAGGAGAAAGGGTGAATCATTGCAAACTAATTACAAAAGGCCACTTGGATTTTCCAGGCTTGAGAAAGGAAATGATTAACTTCTCAAGGTGTTATTGTGACAAACAAAATAACCAGTAAAAAATATCACTGTGTCCTCGGCTCAGTTAATACTTATTACCTGAGGCAGACCAGGGATTGAGAACTATTCTTCAAACTTTCCAATCAGATTTTACAATTCTTCCCCATGCCCACTCCTGCAATCATTGCTGGCGGATTTTACATGAACAGAGCTGTGTTTACTGAATAGAAGCCAGTTTGAATTGCTGCTGCTAGATTTTCAGAGCAGCATAAGAATAAAGAGGAAGAGCAGGCCATTCAGTCCCTCTAAAGATTCTGGATCAAAGCTGATCAGACTGTGGTGTTGACTCTGCTTCCCTCCCCATCATCAGATGATGACTGACTATCTTGACCATGAACAATTTATCTACTTCTCCATTAACCATAGCCAATGACAGTCACCATGCTTTCAATCAATGGGAAAGATTAAATGGAAATTAAATGAGATTTGGGGTTATTCCAATTGACAACAAGATCACCTGCTACACCAAAGCTACACTGCAGGCATCTCTGTCCTTCATAAAAACCGAAAGAACTGCGGGTGCTGTGAATTAGAAACAAAAACAGAAGTTGCCGGAAAAGCTCAGCAGGTCTGGCAGCATCTGGTCTGAGAAAGGGTCACCAGACCCAAAACGTTAACTCTGATTTCCCCTCACAGATGCTGCCAGACCCGCTGAGCTTTTCCAGCAACTTCTGTTTTTATCTCTCTCCTTCGCTTGACCCTATCACAACTTCTTACCTTCAAAGAAAATCTTAACTGATGCATTTTTCCAATTAACAATCACACCAGTCATATTCACTTCCTTCTCCCCACAGTTTGCTACAGCTGTTCAGTTGATGAACTTCTCATTGTTTCAACTCAACAGTTCCAATGTTCTCCATCTGATCTCCCACTCCATGAACCAAAGCTCGCACAAACCTATCTCCTGTAACTCACATGCAAATCCATCAGCTCTGTGATCAATTACTTGCATTGACTTTTAGTCCAGCAAACACTTTCATGTTATTGTCCCCTCCAGCATTTCCACCATCCGAGATCTCTGTTGTTTAATTCTCAGCTCCATCACAGTCTGGATTTGGACCTGTCCATCATTCGTGGCCACTGAGTTCTGGAATTACCTCCCTCAGTCTCGCCATCTCCCTCTTCCTCTCCATAAAACTATAAAACCATAAGAAATAAGAACAGGAGTAGGCTATTCAACCCCCTGACCCTGCATACCATTCCCTAGGAGCATTGTAGATCCAACACTCCTCATGTCCACTTTCCTGCACTTTCCTGTAATTCTTGATTGCATTGTCGATCAGGAATCTATCTATCTCAGCCTTAATAACTCTGTCCTGACAGTTCTCTGTGGCAAGGAGTTCCAAAAACTCATAACCCTCTGAGAGAAGAAATTCCTCCTCATCTCAGCCTGAAATTGGCACTCCTTTATTCTGAGACAATGCCCTGTGATCCTAGACTCTCCCGTGAGGGGAATCATCCTCTCAACCTTTACCCTGTCAAACCCCTTAAGAATCCGATACGTTTCAATAAGATCACCTCCCCCCATTCTTCTAAACTCCAAAGAGCAGGGTCCATCCTAGTGAACCGTCTCTGAACTGCCTTCAATAAGCAAAGGGATCAAACCCATTCACAACACTCCTTCTTCAAATCAGTTTGAGGTTGAGGCCAGAGTTTTGGAGAAATGCCTTCACTCTGAGGATTGCAAATATTTGGAATTCTGCACCCAGAGGCCAGCGACAACTGAGAACCTTTGTCTTTTGGGTGAGTAATCCAGAGGCCCAAAGGGACACGGGTTCAAATCCCACAACAGCTCGTGGAATATAAATTTGATTAATAAAATTCTGGAATGTTAGCTAGTATCAGTGATGGTGACCACAAGAGTATTATCAGATTGTTGTAGAAACTCTCCTGGTTCTCTAATGTCCCTCTATGGAAGGAAACTGCCATCCTTACCCAGTCTGGCCCACATGTGACTCCAGGAACACAGCAATGAGTTGGCTTTCAAACAAATTAGTGTTTTTTTTTAACCATTGAGACAATTTGCCTAAAAGCGCTAACCCTTTGTGATAGGTATCACTTAGCATAGAGTACTGAACATAGAACAGTGCAGCAGAGGCACAGGCCCTTCGGCCCACCATGTCTGTGCCGACCATGATGCTATTGTAAACTAATCCCATCTGCCTGCACATGGTCCATTCCCTGCCTTTTCGCTGTCTAAATGCTCCTTAAATATTGCTATTGCCCTGCTTCTACCACTTCCCCTGGCAGTGTGTTCCAGGAACCTACAATCCTCTGTGTAAACAAAACTTGCCTCATACATCTCCTTTACCCCCCTTTCAGCTTTAACCTATGCCGCCTCACATTTGACATTTCCACCCTGTGAACGAGACTCTGGCCCTCCATCCTAACCATACCTCTTGTAATTTTACACACTTCTATCAGGTCACCCCTCAGCCTCCAACATTCTCGCAAAAACAATCCAAGTTTGTCCAACCTCTCCTTATAGCTCTGAGTTCTGAGGAATGGGTCACTAGACCTAAAATGTTAACTCTGATTTCTCATCACAGATGCTACCAGATCTGCTGAGCTTTTCCAGCAATGACCATTTTTGTTTCTGATTTACTGCGTCCACTGTCCTTTCAGTTCTGCTTATAGATAGTGCACTCAATCCAGGTTCCTCTTCTTCAACCTCCAGAAAGCCTCTGTACCCTTCCAGTAGAGTGGGGACTGAACTCAAATCTCTGTGGGTGAGGGTCTAAAGACTTTTATTGATTGGTCACAGTGCAGAGTGATCAGATTTAGTGCATGGGCTTCAATCAAGCGTGAATTTAAGGCACAGCATTTTTGCCATCACGTCAATGTGAAACCTTCAGTCTGGCAGTGTCATTGTGAGAAAAACGTTTTAAGTTAAGATCCCAGTGACCTGCTGGTTTTAAAGTTGACAAACCAAATTGAGATAATTGGAGCTGTCAAATCTCAATCATTTCTGGTCAAGCTCGCTTACTCTTAATTCAAAAATATTGACCTTGCTTTCACTGCCTCTCAAGTAAAGGCAGTTGTCGATTTTTTTTATTATGCTGTGGTATCAAAGATACTTGTGGCATTTCTCAGACATGAAAAGAAATGCTTTGGGAAATTTTCTTCTGAGTCATTCATGATAAAAATAATTTTGAGTGAAATTTTGTCTAACCTAAAAGGATAAAAAGCAGGAGCAGGAGTTGGGAGGCTATTCAGCCCCTTGAAGAAGCTAATGCTTCAACCAGTGGATCATGGTTGACCTCCTACCTCGACCCTATCATACCTCTATCCCCCATATCCCTGGATCGCCAGGTATTTGAAAACCTATTTATCTCAGCATTGAATCTATTCATTGATAGATGATCTACAAGCTCCACAGAGTTGGGAATTCCAAAGATTCAGAAATAATTCCTTCTCATTCCAGGAAGAGATAGGTAGTCACAAAACTGGGGTCCTTGCTTTCAGTTACTAACCAGTACTGCACTGTAGCCCATCACAAATAAACCATTTGTAGACTGCCCAGAGAATTGTTTATTTCTTGGGGAGTTGTTTACTTGGCAGTTGCTGCCCAGAATCTGAGCACAGTTACAATACAAGGGGGCCATTCAGCCCAGCATCCATGTGCTGGCCCTCTGCAAGTCCCACTCCAGTCCCTCTCTCCTGCCCTTTCCCCACATCTAAGTTTCTTTTCAAGTTTTATTTTTAATTCATTCACAAAATGTGTGCATCACGTTGGGTCAGAATTTATGCCAATCCCTAACTGTCCTCAAGACCAGAGGTCAATGTATCTCATGCTGGGATAAATGTGCTGGCTGATCTCCTGGCTCTTCAAAAGCTTTAAGTCTGCTTTCCAATCTCAGTGCAATCATCTCCCTCTCTCAGCCCCTTAGGGAACCGTCTCCTTTCTAATGTCCTTCAATGTTAATGAAGACTGAAATTAAAAACTTATTTAGTACGTCAGACATTATTCACTCCCATCAACAAATTGATATTCCTTCCCTCTTGAGTGTTTAACATCCCTGCTAACAATCTTCTTTCTCCTAAGGTTTTTGTACAAATTCATCACTACTCCTCTCAGTTTTTGTCTTAAATATTCTGTTTTATTTAATGGAACAGGTTTCATATCCATTTCCTCTAAGGTATCTTTTCAGTACCGCATCAGTGCACAGATTTAATGCAAAGATACTTAATTAAAAGCTATCACCTTCCACATTGTATTTTGTATATACCTCATTATTATTGTATACTTATTGTATATACCTCACCATATATTGTATTTTATATATTCAATAGAACTCATTATGTATTATGTTATATTTTGAATATACTTGGTTTTCTAACAGATTTTATTGACAGGAGTTTGTTTATTTCTCTGCTACCACGATATGAATGGGCCTCATACCTACAGCTCAGCTTCTGTTTGATCAGAGTCCCCACCCAGGTTTGACCAATCAAGCATAGTGAGCACAGATCAGTGACCAGTCTCATGTGATCAAACGTAGAATGACCGAAGCCGGCACCCCGCACCCCAGACTCCTACCATTGCTTCATCTCCTTGACAACCAGGTTTCTGGTCATCTGTACCAACAGGTTCTTTGATGATATTAACCTTTTTCAGATGACCCCCTGCACACCATCCCTCCCCCCGCTGTCAGATGTCTATATGCGGACAGTGATCTATAAACGTTGTAGTTGGTTAAACAGCAAGCAGGTTAGGTAGTGTTCGGGTTCCTGACCCATCCACACTCTTTCAGCTGAGTGGCCACATCCTTTTTTTAAAAAAAATTCTTATTTAATATTATTATTTCTTAATTTCACCATGTGTATCAAATTCGTCTTTTCTTGTGTCAGCAGCTGAGGTGCAACAGTTGTGGTTGGACAGCCCTAGGTCCTCGGCGGTTTCAACAGGCCTCTGGTCCTTGGCAGTTTTGAGAGACCACAGGTCCTCAACCATTTCGACAGGCCCCTGGTCGTCATCAGTTTCAACAGGCCCCTGGTCATCAGCGGTTTCGACAGGCCCCTGGTCTTTGGGCAGTTTTGAGAGACCATGGGTCGTCATCAGTTTCGACAGGCCCCTGGTCATCATCAGTTTCGACAGGCCCCTGGTCGTCAGCGGTTTCAGCAGGTGTCAATCCTTGGCAGTGTCAATGGGGCCCTGGTCCTTGGTGGTTTTGACAGGCCTGGGTCCTTGATGGTTTCAACATGCCCCAGTCTTCGGCAGTGACTGATTCATGAAACCAAGAGGCCTTGGAATGAACAAAATACGGTATTTGCCTTAACTTTGTCTCATTTTTAAAATATATATAATTTATGTAATTATACACAATTTGCCATATTTTCACAAATACAAGTAACAGTAAATTTCTGTCTATCCTCAGGCAATGTTGTGCTCCTGGTATCACCTGAGGTTCCTCCTTCTCTCTCTGTCTGAAATAAAGCTTCTGACATTGTAAAAGATTTCCTTCTCTTTTTTGGCTGTTGACTGTTATTGGATCTCTTTAGTATTTTTCCATGTAAACAGATTTCACTCCTGTTTCTGGGTGAGGATCGGACGGCATTAGAACCTCATGCTTTAAATAAAATTGGGCATAGGTCCTGAACAGCCAAACTCAGACAAGTTGTGGGGAATGCAGACAGGGAGGTCAATATGTCAGATATTGATTTATATTAAATACATTAAGACAGGCAGCTAAAAGGGATTAAGCACTTAGAGCAATTAGACTGGGAGACTGCACAGCCGTTGGACACCATGGCATTGTCACTCCACAAAACCAAACTTTAATCTGGGTTTTTAGTTCCACTTGGACATTCTTCATTTTCACATCTCTTTAATAGGGCTGTCATTTCGGACAATTGAATTCTGAAGAAGGGTCACTGGGCCTGAAACGTTAACTCTGCTTCGTCTCCACAGATGCTGCCAGACTTGCTGAGCTCCTCCAACGAGTTCTGTTTTTGTTTGCGGTCAAATGATTTATTGGGTTTACTTCAGCTTTCAATGATTTTGCTTCAAAGTTGTACAAAATAAAGCTGGTGTGGGGGTGGGCTCTGGGTGAAAACAACAAATGTTGGGAGATGACAGAGGATCAGGCAGCATCCATGTAGAGAGAGCAAGCTAACGTTCTGAGTCTAAATGATTCTTCATCAGAGTCGGGAGGGTTTGTGTATTAGGGTAGAGGAGATAAACAGATGGAACACTGTGTGCACAAGCCCTGCCCTGATTTGCCTTTCCAAAATGCAACATCTCACATTTATCTATTGGCCCATCTGATCAAGATCCTGTTGTACTCTGGCAGCAACATTCTTCACTGTGCAATATACCTCTGATTTTAACGTCATCTGCAAACTTACTAACTCCCCCTCCTATGTTCACAGCCAAATCATTTATATAAACGACAAAAATCAATGGACCTAGCACTGATCCTCGTGGCACCCAACTGGTCACAGGCCTCCAGTCTGAAAAGCAACCCTCCAGCACCACCCTCTGTCTCCTACCTTCGAGCCAGTTCTGTATCCAAGTGGCTAGTTCTCCCTGCATTCCACACGACCTAACCTTGGTAACCAGCCTACCATGAGAACATTGTCAAACAATCTCATGAGCTTTTTTAAAAATTTTCTAAACTTATGCTATATCTGTCTGTAATGTAGTGTAACCTGTTTCTTTATTTTCCCATTTTTTACTTAGGATTTGTACATAGCTGCTTTGTACCTAAGCTGCTGCCTTGTATTGGTGACATTATGTCTTTTCATTGTGTCCCTGTTCTTTTGTAATTTGAGTACATGTGACAATAAACCTAAATCTAATTATTATCCGAATTAGCAATCTATGATCAGGGAATGCCTTCCCAAAGGAGCATTTCCAGGCAGTCAGTCACTTTTTTGTTCCTTCGTGAGACGTGGATATAGCTGCCTGCATCAGTATTTACTGCCTGTCTCTAGTTGCTCTTGAGAAGATGGGGGTGAGCTGCCTTCTTGAACTGCTGCAGTACATGGGGTGTGGGGGCTCCCACAGAATCATTAACAATGGGAGTTCCAGGATTTTGACCCAGTGACAGTGAGGAACGGGTAATGTATTTCCAAGCCAGGGTGATGAGTGGCTCAGACAGATATGACAAGGGGTGGTGTTCCCATGCATCTGCTGCCCTTGTCCTTCAAAGTGGTAAAGATTTGTAAGGCACTGTTGAAGGAACCTTGGTGAATTTCTTGTAGACAGTACACACTACTGCTGCTGAGCATTGGTGGTGGAAGGAGTGGCTGTTTGTGGATTCTGGTGCCAATCAAGTGGCTGCTTTGTCCTGGATGGTGTCAAGCTTCTTCCGTGTTAATGGAGCTGCACCCATCCAGGCAAGTGGGGAGCATTCCATCACATCTGTGTGCCTTGTAGATGCTGGACAGGCTATGTGGAGTCAGGAGGAGTGTTGCTGACTACAATAAACAGTCACAATGGAAGGGGGAAGAGCAGAGATCCTGGGACTATGGGTTGGGGAGGAGTGCAGTAATGGGAAAAGCAGCTCCAAGGTTCACCTTCTGGGCCTTTTCCTTCTGGTCAGGATTGGGCAGGCAGGGAGGGCTTGGGAGACTCTGCTGGGTGGGTTGGGCAGAACTGCCCCCTCTAGTCTGCTCACAGAGATACACACATTAAAACAGGACCTCGCTGTGATCTGACACCGAGCTGAAAAGTTAACTCCATTTCTATCCAAAGATGCTGCCTGACTGACTGAGCATTTCCACCCTCATCTTGTTCTTCTTCCAGAATTTCACTCAGACAAAGGGAAGGACCACAGGACCACAAGATAAAGGAGCAGAGTTAGTCCCTTTGGCCCATCAAGTCTGCTGTGCCTTTCAATCATGGCTGGTATGTTTCCCATTCCAGTTCTCCTGCCTTCTCCCTGTAATCCCTAATACCCTTACTAATCAAAAGCCTTTACATCTCTCTCTTAAATACTTGGCCTCCACAGCCCTCTGTGGCAATGAGTTCCCAGAAGTGGCAGATTCACCACCTTCTGGCTGAATAAATACCTCCTCACATCAGTTCTAAAGAGTTGTCCCTTCACTCTAAGCTTCGCCCACAGGTTCTAATGTCTCCTACTTGTGGAAACATCTTCTATATGTCCACTCTATCCAGGTCTCTCAGTATTCTGTAAGTTCCGATGAGATCTGCACCCCATCCTTCTAAACTCCGTTGTGTACAGACCCAGAATCCTCAACTGCTTCTCATATGCCAAGCCCTTCATCCCAAAGATTATTTTTATAGACCTCCTCTGAGCCTCTTCCAAGGTCAACCCATTCTTCCTTAGATAAGGGACTCAAAACTTTACAATATTCCAAATGTGGTCTGACCAGAGCCTTACACAATCTTAGCAGTACATCCCTGCTGTTATATTCTAGCCCTCTCGAAATGAATGCTAGCATTGCATTTGCTTTCCTAACTGCCAATGAAACTTATATGTTAACCTTAAGAGCATCCTGAACGAGGGTGCCTAATTCCCTTTGTGTTTCAGATCTCTGAAGCTTTTCCTGATTTAGGAAATAGTTTACACCTCTATTCTCCCTACAACATGCCTAATCTCAAACTTTCCCACACAATATTCCATCGGCCACTTCTCCCAGCCTGTCCAAATCCTTCTGTAGCCTCCCTGCTTCCTCCACACCACCTGGCCCCCCCCATCTATCTTTGTGTCAGCTGAAAACCGAGCAACAATGTCCTCAGTTGCTTCATCCAGATTGCTAATGTATAATGCGAATGGTTGTGGTCCCAACCTGACCTCTGTAGAACTCCACTAGTCACCAGCTGCCACCCTGAAAAAGACCCTTTTATCCCCACTCTCTGTAGATGGTGGATAAGCTTTAGACAGTCAGGAGGTGATTTACTCATCGCACTAGAGGATCACACCCACTAGCTCTCCATTGTCCAACTCGCTTGTCAATATGGGGATACAGTAACTCCAAAGTGGGATTGGCAAATAGAGCAGCTCCAGGTATTTTTGCTTCCAGCAGGAGGCAGTGTGGATACGGAAGGGCTGGAACCAGGGCATGGGACAGTGATCAACTTTGTCCAAATGTCAGAACTTGTAGTCTATCCATGGGCCCGCAGAGGAAGCCCTCTGCAGTTCAAAGAGAATCTCACTGCTGTTTGTTTTGTAAATATAGCCTCCCCCTTTTCTACTGGTTTCTTGTTGCCGAGGGAACCACTTAAGCCTTTGTAGGGAATGACTTGTCTGTTAGGTTGAGAATGCGGAGTGTACTTACTTACTGTAGGGGAAAGAGAAAAGTTTTCAAGGGCATGCTTGAGATCAAAATAGTTATCCCTTCAGCAAGGCCGGTTGTAAAACTCTTACAAGTAACAAATTGTAGTCTCCATTGCTTCCTGTCTTCCAAGGCTCCACTGTGAATTTCTTCAGCTCTTCATCCAAGAGGCCCACATCCAGAGGTTCCCCAGTTTCCTCTGACGCTGAACACTTGTGAATCCCATCTTCTGGAAATCCTTCGCTGATCCCCACTGTCACTCTCCATCACCCTGGAAACATTTCTTCACTCAGAGGGGAGTGAGCCTGTGGAATTCTCTACAGCACACTGTGGGGGCCAAATCGCTGAAAATTTTCAAGAAAGAGATTGATTTTGTTTTTATTGTAAAGGCACCAAGGCATATGGAGAACAGGCGGGAATATGACACTGCGATGGAGAATCTGCTCAATCATGTTGAATGGTGAAGCAGGCTCAAATGGCTGAATGGCCTGCTCCTGCTGTATTTTCTATACTTCTATGTTAAGACCTTTCCTTGAAGCATACACTGGTAACCCAGAGGTCCCAGAGACATAGGATCAAGTCCCACCAAAGCAGATGATGGCACTTGAATTCAATAAAAATTTGCAATTAAAAGCTAATCTAATGGTGGCCAAGTAAACATTAATGATTGACATAAAACTCCACCTGTTTCAGTAATGATCTTTAGGGATGGAAATCTGCTTTCCTTACCTGGTCTGCCCAGACCCAGACACTTAAATGCCCTCTGTAATGTCCAAAGAAACCACTTGATTAAAGGGCAATTAGGGATGAGCAACAAATGTTGCCTCTCACCTGATCTTCATCCCAGGATAGTTATACATGTGCGTTGCCCCCTCTAAAGATGTTAGCCTCACACGTGTATTGTCCCCCTATAAAGATGCAGCATCAAATGCTTGTTGTCCTACATTGCCCCCTATAAAGATGGCAGCCTCACATTCTCCCTACTGTGTATTGCCCCCACAAAGATGCGGCATCAAATGCTTGTTGCCTTGCATTGCCCCCTATAAAGATGGCAGCCTCACCTACCCTCTGTCACGTATTGCTTTAAGTAAATGTGGTAGATGCACAGGTTTCTGTGGGAAAACCAACCAATGAGAGGAGTGCAATGGCAAAAATCACTTTGAAATACGTGATGAATACAGTCTCAGGAAGGAACAAAAAGGGAGTCGGGACAATGGGCAGAATGACAGGGCAATCCTCCAAAAAAAATCATGAGCATTGGGCACTCCCTTGTAATTCAATCTGAAGTCAATATCCATATTCTTGGATGGTTTTCAATGTTGAAAATGCACTCTGAGAACTCTCAGTGCTAAGCCTTCATGATTCAATGGGATGTAGTTTCAAATCCAGCCTTGATCCTTCACTTGCATTTCAGTCCAATGTAGCCTGGAAAATGATGTTGTATTAAAATATGGAACAAAATCTCTGTCTGTGTGGAATGCGTTCAGCTTTGACAAAGGGGCTTGAGGATTTGAAACAAAAATAGAAGGTGCTAGAAGAGAAATCAGAGTTAACGTTTCAGGTCCGGTGACCCTTCCTCAGAACTGATGGTAGCTGGGACAATGTTGGTTTATATGCAGAAGAAAGGGTGGGGGAGGGGCTTAAGGAGTAAACGATAGGATAGAGCCCAAAGAGAGAGAGGAGCAGTTGGACACACAAAGGAGTGGATAATGATCTGGCTGTGAGGGTGAATAGCTGCTAATGGGCACTGTTAGTGGCTAATGAGGGGTTGTGTGTAATGGTAGGCTGACCTTTGAAACCAAATCCGTTTAGCACTTGATTTTGTAAAACCAGGCGAAGTATTCAGGCACAGTCCTGGAAATTACAGTCACCGAGTGACGGAGCATGTCAACACCGGTTGAGGTAGATTCCATTATAAACACTCAGACAATAGTGTGAGGTTCTGAAGAAGAGTTGAGGCCCAAAACGTCAGCTTTCTTGCTCCTCTGACGCTGCTTGGCCTGCTGCGTTCATCCAGCTCTACACCTTGTTATCTCAGACAACAGTGTGTCTCCTTTTAATTTTGCAATTTTTGTTTGCATTCAGAAGTGGGGAGTAGACCAACCTTCTGCATTTCTAACAGTTTCCAAACTGGTGAGAATAAGTGGAGAACTGATACAGTGATGTTATCTACGACACCCTGGTCTGGAAGTGACAATTCCAGCAAGCTGTATCCAGACATAGAATTGTTGATTGGTTACAGCACAGAAGGAAGCCATTTGCTTTATCATATCTGAGTTAATCCTCAGCAGTAATGACTCAGCCAGTCCAACTTTTCCAATGTTTCTCCATAGCTCTAAAAATTATTTTCTATTCACTAGATGTGAGCATTGCAACAAGCCAGCATTTATTGCCCATTCCTAGTTGCCTTCGAGAAGGTAGGGGTGAGATATCTTCTTAAGCTGATGCAGTCCACATACAGTAGAGACACTCACAGTGCTGTTAGGGAGAGAATGCCAGGAGGGTTGATTGATTGATTCATTCATTCATTTATTCATTCATTGTCACAATTACTGAAATACAATGGAAAGCTTTGTTTGTGAGTGGGACAAGCAGATCACAGCAAGCAAAGGATGTACAGATCAAAAATCACTCAGACGCTTACAGGTTACATTATTTGAAGCTAGAGTTTATTCAACAGTCTGATAATGCCAGAAAGAAGCTGTTCCAGAGATAACAAAGTGTGCAGCTGGATGAACACAGCAGGCCAAGCAGCATCATAGGACCGCAAAAGCTGACGTTTCGGGCCTAGACCCGTCATCAGAGAGGGGGATGGGGAGAGGTAACTGGAATAAATAGGGAGAGAGGGGGAGGCGGACCGAAGATGGAGAGAAAAGAAGATAGGTGGAGAGGAGAGTACAGGTGGGGAGGTAGGAAGGGGGTAGGTCAGTCCAGAGAGGTCAGACAGGTCAAGGGGACGGGATGATGTTAGTAGGTAGGAAATGGAGGTGCGGCTTGAGGTGGGAGGAAGAGATGGGTGAGAGGAAGAGCAGGTTAGGGAGGCGGGTATGAGCTGGGCTGGTTTTGGGATGCAGTGGGGGAAGGGGAGATTTTGAAACTGGTGAAGTCCACATTGATAGCATATGGCTGCAGGGTTCCCAGGCGGAATATGAGTTGCTGTTCCTGCAACCTTCGGGTGGCATCATTGTGGCAGTGCAGGAGGCCCATGATGGACATGTCGTGTAAGGAATGGGAGGGGGAGTTAAAATGGTTCGCGACTGGGAGCTGCAGTTGTTTATTGCGAACCGAGTGGAGTTGTTCTGCAAAGCGGTCCCCAAGCCTCCGCTTGGTTTCCCCAATGTAGGGGGGACCAGTCCCGGGACCAGGCCCAACCAGTCCCCCTCCACCAACACCCTTATCCGCCTAGCTGAACTCGTCCTCCCCCTCTACAACTCCTCTTTCGATTCCTCCCACTTCCTACAGACAAAGGGGGTGGCCATGGGTACCCGAAAGGGCCGAAGCTATGCCTGCCTCTTTGTAGGTTATGTGGAACAGTCCCTCTTCCGCACCTACACAGGCCCCAAACTCTACCTCTTCCTCCGTTACATTGATGACTGTATCGGCGCCGCCTCATGCTCCCAAGAGGAGCTTCAACAGTTCATCCATTTCATCAACACCTTCCACCCCAACCTCAAGTTCATCTGGGCCATCTCCAACACATCCCTCACCTTCCTGGACCTCTCTGTCTCCATCTCAGGCAACCAGCTAGAAACTAATGTCCATTTCAAGCCCACCAACTCCCACAGCTACCTACCTCCTCCCACCCACCCTCCTGCAAAAATTCCATCCCCTATTCCCAATTCCTTTGCCTCCGCTGCATCTTCTCCCAGCTTGAGGCATTCCACTCCCGCACATTCCAGATGTCCGTGTTCTTCAAGGACCGCAACTTCCCACCCTGCAGTGATTGAGAACGCCCTCGACCGTGTCTCCTGCATTTCCCGCAACACATCCCTCACACCCCGCCCGCGCAATAACCGCCCAAAGAGGATCCCCCTCGTCCTCACATACCACCCCACCAACCTCCGGATACAACGCATCATCCTCCGACACTTCCGCCATCTACTGTCCGACCCCACCACCCAAGACATTTTTCCATCCCCACCCTTGTCTGCCTTCTGGAGAGACCACTCTCTCCGCGACTCCCTTGTCCGGTCCACACTCCCCTCCAACCCCACCTTCCCCTGCAACCGCAGGAAGTGCTACACTTGCCCCCATACCTCCTCCCTCACCCCTATCCCAGGCCCCAAGATGACTTGCCATATCAAGCAGAAGTTCACCTGCACATCTGCCAATGTAGTATACTGTATCCACTGTACAAAGTGTGGCTTCCTCTACACTGGGGAAGCCAAGCGGAGGCTTGGGGACTGCTTTGCAGAACACCTCCGCTGGGTTCACAATAAAAAACTGCACCTCCCAGTTGTGAACCATTTTAACTCCTTCCCATTCCTTAGACGACATGTCCATCATGGGCCTCCTGCAGTGCCACAATGATGCTACCTGAAGGTTGCAGGAACAGCAACTCATATTCCGCTTGGGAACCCTGCAGCCCAATATATCAATGTGGACTTCACAAGCTTCAAAATCTCCCCTTCCCCCACTGCATCCCAAAACTAGCCAAGCTCGACCCCTCCCACCACTGCATCCCAAAACCAGTACAGCTTGTCCCCGCCTCCCTAACCTGCTCTTCCTCTCACCTATCCCGTCCTCCCACCTCAAGCCGCACCTCCATTTCCTACCTACTAACCTCATCCCAACCCCTTGACCTGTCCATCCTCTCCAGACTGACCTATCCCCTCCCTACCTCCCCACCTATACTCTCCTCTCCACCTATCTTCTCCTCTGTCCATCTTCGGTCCGCCTCCCCCTCTCTCCCTATTTATTTCAGAACCCTCTCCCCATCCCCCTCTCTGATGAAGGGTCTAGGCCCGCAACATCAGGTTTTGTGCTCCTACTGTGTTCATCCAGCTTCACACTTTGTTATCTCGGATTTTCCAGCATCTGCAGTTCCCATTATCTCTGTTCCTGAACCTGCTTGTGCATGTGTTCAGGCTTCTGTATCTTCTGCCTGATGGAAGAGGTTGCAGGAGATCATTTCCAGGTTGCGATGGGTCTTTGATGATGTTGACCCAACAACAGTGTGATTTATGAAGAGTTACATTCCACTGGAGAAAGTCGGGCTGAGAAAGTATGTGGTACATATCCTTTAAATAGCTGAATAGTAGAATAGGAACATAAGAACAGGAGTAGGCCATTCAGCCCCTCAACCTTTCCCTGCCACTCAATAAAATCATGGTTGATCTGTGGCCTAACTCCATGTGCCTGCCTTGTGCCCATATCCCTTGATATCCTTGCTTAATAAAAATTTGTCTGTCTCAGATATAACTTTCACAACTGAATTAGCATCAACCACAGTTTGAGGAAGAGACACCCAAACCTCCCCTACACTCTGTGTGTAGAAGTGCTTTCTAACATCTGGCTCTAATTCTTAGACTATGCTCCTCCTTCTAGAATCTTCAACTGGTTTATCTTTATCTATCCCATCTTTTCATGTTAATATGTTGAAGACCCTGATTATCTCACCACTTAACCTTCTAAATTTGAGATAATAACGGCCTAATTTGTCTAATCTCTCCTCATAACTTAACTCCTGAAGCCTAGGTTCCATCTTTGTAAACCTGAGCTGAACTCCCTCCAGGGCCAACACGTCCTTCCTAAGATGTGGTGCCCCGATCCGTTCACAGTACTCTAAGGGGGCTCTAACGAGCGTCTTGTTTAACAGCAGCATAATGTCTGTATCCCTATCCTTCAGTCCTTCACATATGAGGGCCATCATTCCATTAGCTGCATTGACTGTTTTCTGCATCTCCTCGTGGCATTTTAAAGAGATATGCACCTAAACCCTAAATCTCATTGGGCATTTGCTGTATTTCACTTAGTATCTACATATTCAAAATAAATAGCCTCACACTTGCTTATAGTAAAATCTATCTGCCATAGCTTTGCCTGTTCACCTAATTTATCACTTATAGACACTTATTGTCACAGTGTAAGTATCTAAATAAACATTCAAAAAACTTGATAGAAGTTTACAAGGTTATGAGAGGCCTGAGTGAGATGGATAGTCAGAATCTTTTTTCTCAGGTACATCAACATAACTTCCCTGGCTTTTATAATCTAAACCACGACTGAGAAAGGCAAGTATCTCATGCACCCTATTAACCTTCCCCCAACCACCATTAACCTGTCCTGCCATGTTCAGGGATCTGAAGAAAAATATCCTAAGATCCCCCTGTACCTCTGAGCTTCCTGTACATCTGAGCTTCCTGTGCCTATGAGCTTCCTGTACCTCTGAGCTTCCTGTGCCTATGAACTCCTGGGATGACGAAATTGGAGAAAAAGAGCCAATTGAAGAAACAATGCTCCAACTCTTAAGTCAGCTCAAACATGGAAGGAGTAAACTGTTTTGATTTATTTCAAAATTTTGTCCTAGTTCTCAGATTATTTTTGCTTTTAGGATGAATTCACTGCAATTATTTATCATTATTACTGAATCCCCGCTTATTCTTCACTCTAGTCTGAGGCTGTAACTCCCAAAAGCCTGCCAAATTTTAAAATGGTGCAAGAATAAAATCAAAATACTGCTGGTGCTGGAAATCTGAAACAAGCACAGAGGACACTGGAGGAACTCAGCAGGTCAGACTTGAGTTGATTTGATTTATTATTGTCACATGTACCTAGGTGGAGTGAAAAGTTTTGTTCTGTGTGTAGTGCAGGCACATCGTATTGTACAAAGTGCATTAGGGTAATAGAGCAGAGCGAGGAATGCAATGTTATGGCTGCAGGGAAGGTGCACAGAGAGCTTTATCAATATTAAATTTAAAATTTGAGAGGCCTATTCAAGGGTATAATTACAGTGGAGAAGAAGCTGTTCTTGAATCTGCTCATATGTGTATGCAAATTTTTGTACCTTCAGCATGACAGAAGAGGGTGCAAGAGAATTATACCTGGGGTGGGAGGGATCTTTGCTGATGTTGGTTTGTTTCCTGAAGCAGCAGGAAGAATGGATGGAGTCAATGGATAGAAGTCTGGTTTGTGTAATCGACTGCGCTGTGTTCACAACTCTCTTGTAATTTCTTACAGTCTTCGTAAAACCAGTTGCCATACTAAGCTGAGACGTATTCGAATAGGATGCTTTCTATGGTGCGCTTACAAAAATTGGAAAGGATCCTTGAGGACATGGCAGCATCTGTGGAGAGAGAAACACCCATGGTTCTGAAGAAGACTCATATCAGACCGGAAATGTTAGCTCTGTCTCTTTCCGCAGATGCTGCCAGACCTGCTGAGTTTCTCCAGCATTTTCTGATTTTGCTATAAAGTGTCGCAAGTTTTGAAAACTCAGTGAATGTAGGAACAGAATTTAATTAAAATTTTACTGATCCAGAAATAACAAACAGGGTACAATTTCACACAAGTATACTGAGTAATATGCTGTCTGCACATTGCTGATTACAATTTCAACCATTCACCACTGGTTTATATTCAGAATTAAGGCAAAACATTAACTGCACTGTAACTCTTAAATGTTCATATGTATTTTACAGGAGGCAATGAAACATCAAGAGATTTTGTAACATTAGAAAAGTTATGCTGTTAGAATAGTGATAATATTCGCCAAATCCTAACCATCCAAAAATCCCTACACTGTGGAAGCAGGCCATTTGGTCCATTGAGTCTACACCAACCCTCTGAAAAAGCATCCCATCCAGACCCTCCCCTTACCCTATCCCCATAACCCTGCATTTCCCACGGCTAATCCACTTAGCCTGCACATCCCTGCACACTATGGATAATTTAACATGGCCGATCCACCCTAACCTGCACATCATTAGACTGTGGGAGGAAACCCATGAAGGAATGGGGAGAATGTGCAAACTCCACACAGACAAGGGTGGAATTGAACCTGGGTCCCTGGTGTTGTGAGGCAGTGGTGCTAACCACTGAGCCACCACGCCCACCCCATGAGGATGAATTATTTCTGTTGAAATGGTTAAATGAAGCCATAAACACCAGAGAAGTTTTGGGTTGAAGTTGGTCTTTGCTGACTGGACCAATCTTTGCTGGGCTGCTTAAATTGCTAAGATTGTCCTTCCCTCAGCACCCCTGCTGCAGAGACCATCAATCCAGTCTTGGCAACATCTCACTCTGCCTATTCCTGCCTGCTCCCAACCAGTCTCCCATTCTGCACACTCTGATTCATCAAAATCTTTGCTGGTTCATGCAAAGTCCTACCCACCTGTCAAAGATCTTGACTTCCAAGGAGCTGTACTTGGGAGGAGTTTGTCACCCATGGTTCAAAATGGTGACCACTTGTCCATCAAGCCGCTTTGAGTCCAAACACCCCAACAATGAGGCAGAGAGGCGAAGGAAAGGAGGCAAATCCTGCTCTCTGGCTCCCTCTGCCTCCCAGGATGTCCTAACGTATGTGCCCTCAGATCTGCAGGTAGAGAACTGGCCTTTTCAGTCACGTGATCCAGCCATGCCACCTTCAGGAGATAGCAACCTCAATTTAAGGAATAGCCAGTGCTTTACACATCGAAGCAATCTCCTGCATTAAAGAATTATTCCCCTTCCCTGAAATTAGGATAATTATCTTCAATCTGTGTCCTTTGATTACTGAATAAAAACTGAAAGAACTGCGGATGCTGGAAATCAGAACTGTTCTGAGAAAGGGTCACTGGAGCCGAAATGTTACCTTTGGTTTGTCTCCACAGATGCTGCAAGACCTGCTGAGCTTTTCCGCCAATTTCTGTTTTGGTTCCTTTGACTACTGACTGTCCCTGCCATAATATAAAAAGTTTCTCCTCATTCCCTGTCCACAAAGCCACCATAATTTCCCCCTGCTTTGATTATATCTCTTCCTACCTTTGTCTGCTCTAAGGAGAACGGTCCCAGATTCTCCAGTGTCCTGGTTCAAATGTAATCCCTCATTCCTGGCTGTGTTCTGAGAGCCCTCCTCCTTACCTTCTCTGAAACAGTAACATCTTTCCTACTGTGAGCTGCCCATATACAAATCTAGCACAAGCCTAGCCAGTGATGTATAAAAGTTAGACACACCAATTCGCTTTTGTTTTCTCTGCTTCTGTTCTTAGAAGAGCCAAGTTTCTTGAAATCGTTCAACAGCATGATGACCTTGAGTTTTCAGTGATTTTTGTCCATAAAAAGCCATGTCTATCTCTCCCTGTTAACATTAGGCCAATTACTTTACAATACTGCTCCTCAATTCTCCTTAGGATGGAAAGTGGTGACCTTACAGAAATTTATAAAATCATGAGGCGCTTAAATTGGTTTTATGGTGGGTGTCTTTTCCCTAGGGTGGGGGATTTCAAGACTAGGGGGTATATTTTTAAGGCGAGAGGAGAGAGATTTAAAAAGGACATGAGGGACAACTCTTGCACACACAGCGTGGTTCTCGTGTGGAACGAGCTTCCTGAGGAAGTGGAGGATGTGGGTACAGCTACAATGTTTAAAAGACATTTGGATGAGTACATGGATAGGAATGGTTTGGAGGGATATGAGCCAGGAGCAGGCAGGTGGGCTAACTTATTTTAGGATTATGTTCAGCATGGAGCAGTTAGACCGAAGGGTCTGTTTCCATGCTGTATAATTCTACAACTGAGATGAGGAGAAATTTCTTCACACAGATCGTGTAGAATTCTCTGCCACTGACTCTTGTGTTTAGAAGTCGGTGCCTCAGGCACTCATGAGGTTCTGTCTACAACCAGAAAGCAACAGGATGTTGATTTAATGAAGTCGCTTCTCACTGACTATGTTGCCAGCCTGATGATGGAGGTCTAGTCCTGGTGCTAGTCCTTGTAGCTGCCAGTGAGGCAGGAGGATGCCTAATGATCTGGTTCACTCTGCCTTGTTCCATTGTAAACGAGGTGTAACTGATATCTCTCTCACTCTGACTCGCCCAGCGCCAGCACAAACTGGGAGAGGTCTCCAACGTAGAATGTCCTGCCTGAGGGAGCGTTGGCAGCATGGGTAGGATAGAATTGTACTGTTCCACTGAGAAAGCCAGGTCATTTCATCTCTTTGTCTCGTTTTCTTTTTCTCTCTTTTTCCATCGTTCTTCACTGCTTGCCTAAAAATCAGCCCCACCATTACCCCTGGCTGCACGGAGGGGAGATGTGAAAGCACCAGGAAAGTCAGCTGTTCTGCAAGACATGGAAAGGTCACTTGGGGAAGTGGGAAGTAAGATGCTGGTTAATGACTGGTTGGAGCCGCAGTAATTAAACAGAGGCCTTCATCACACGCACAAGTAACTCATCGATTGAGAAATTTGCTAAAATAGTACAGTAAGGTACGCAGTGCTAAAGCAGGCACCGATCCTCAGCTTTCCCAAATTATTTATTAGCTCATTAATTATTAATGAATTTATTAATTTGCTAATATTTATTTATTTGTTTGCTCACTTATTTATTTATTCATAGCATGCAAACACCATCTATTATCCATCCCTAATTGTTAAGGCTGCAGTTGAAAGTTAACTACGTTGCTTTACATTCATTTGTGGGATGTGGGTGTTACTGACTGGGCCAGCATTTATTGCCCGTCCTCGGCGTCCCTTGAGAAGGTGGGTGTGTTGCCTTTTTGAACCGCCGCAGGGAGGGAACTCCAGGATTTCGACCCAGTCACACTGAAGGAATGATGTATTTCCAAGCCCCAGGATGGTGAGTGGTTTGGAGAGGAACTTGCAGGGGCTTGTGTTCCCGTACATCTGCTGCCCTTATCCTTCTAGGTGAAAGTGGTTGTGAGTTCCTCGTGTGTGAGTTCCATTGCTGTGGGTGTGGAATCACGCATAGGCAAAGCTGCCTTCCCTAAAGGGCGTCAGTGAGCTGGATGTGTTTTTTTACCCCAACAATCATTCATTAAATTCAAATTCCACCAGCTACCATGGCAAGATTTGAACCCAGGCTCCCATAACATTACCTGGGATTATGGTTTAATAGTCTGCAGAAGATAACACTAGGCCACTTCATTCCTTGCCATAGAGCAAATTAAATTCCCTGTAAACCATTTATTCATTCTTTAACGGACTAACCATTGCCTTTTGTACCTTTTCCTGGACCTTCCCAATCTACTACAGCCAACCCAACCCTCATATCTTCATAGTATCGTTTGTTTAGATTTAAAACTCAGGTTTGGATTGAAATACATAACTTTCAAACTTGATGAGGAGAAAGAGAGAGAGAGCAACGAGTGAGGGGGACAGACTGGCCTAGTGGAAGTATCAGAGCAGAAATCATCAAGTTATTACTGCCCTAGGTTCTGAAGAAGGGTCATTGCACCCGAAATGTTAATTCTGTTCCTCTCTGTCCACAGAGTTTCTCCAGCGCTTGCAGTTTTTGTTCTTAGTTTTGCGATGTCATTTTGAGTGTTTGACCGGAGCCTGATTTTGTGGCAGACGTACGAGCCAGATGAGTGTGACCATTCTGCGTTGTGTTTAATATCCCCATGTACCTAACATGGTTCTCCGCTGAACATCGGTTTCGAAAGCTGAATTTTCCCCAAGTCACCAAGAAGCATCTTGTGACAGAGCTGGCATCTCAGCATCTTAGGAGCACAAAAGCTGACATTTCGGGCCTAGGCCCTTCATCAGAGAAGGTGTGCTCATCACAGAGTGCTGTGTTCATCCAGCTTCACACTTTGTTATCTTGGATTCTCCAACAACTGCAGTTCCCATCATCACAGAGCTGGCATCTTCCAGCTTTGATCTTTCCTGAAGCTCACAGGAATGTGAGACACATCCATAAAAACAATATCAGGCACAGATACTTAACACGCAATTAGAAATAAAATCCCCTTCTTATACTGCGTCCTGAGTGGGCACAGTGCAGCCCTTCAGGGGAGCTTTCAGCCTGAAAACAATTAGGCACTAGAGCTTTGCCAAGTACTCTTGTGATGCAGACCACTGCCTTTCAAATTTAGTCATTGTTCATGTGACAAATGTCCAGTGAAACCCACACATCCTTTGCAATATCGACTTGAGAGTCATTCCAGGAATTGAGCACCATTTTCTGAATTGAATTTCCACTGCAGAATTGAGAACATATGATAAAAACAGGGGAGTGTGTACTCAGTGCATGTGGACCCGTAATTTTGAGTGAATAGGTGTGTTATTTTATATATATGTGTGACTACTTCCATACATGTGGGTGTCAGTGAGTGTGTGTGAACACGAATGTGATTTTGTGTCTGTGTAGATCCATGTTTGAGTCAATGTGAGCGCATGTGAGCATGAAGGTGTGCATTTGTGTGCGCGAATGTACAGTTGAGAGTGTATGTGAGCATGAGATTGTGTTTTTGTGCGTGTGTATCTGTGTGAATGTGCGTGTGCGTGTGAGCCTGTGTGTGCAGGCGAGTACGCATATGTGAATTTGTGCATGTATGAACATCCGAATGTGTGTGCTTTCATATGAACATGAATAAGTGTGGATATGTGTGTGCGTCTGAACATAGAACATAAAGCATAAAACCGTACTCTATACTCTAGGGCTGGTCTTACTAGGGCTGTACAACTGCAGGAAGACTATTCAATTCTTCAGTTAAGGTTCTGCCTCCCCTTTCAACACTGAAATCTCTCAATTGAAAATTGCAACTGGTTTCCTTTAACTGAAACTGTGCCACGTTATCCCTCCTTGGGCTCAGTGCATCTTAAGATTATAGGCTGCATTTCCAGTTGGTCTGCTCTGTGAGGCTGTTTTAAGTCATTTACTCACCCAATATCACCAAAGCTCAACCAAAAAGGAGTAACACAGTGTGGAGTTGGATGAACACAGCAGGACAGGCAGCATCAGAGGAGCAGAAAATCTAACGTTTCGGGTCTGGGCCCTTCTTCAGAACCAGAAAGGTCTGCTCTTCCAAAGGTCTGCTCTCCAAAGTGTGGAGCTGGATGAACACAGCAGGCCAAGCAGCATCTCAGGAGCACAAAAGCTGATGTTTCGGGCCTAGGCCCTTCTCTTCCAACTCTCCCACTATGGCTCAGTTGACAATGCTGTCACCTTTGCATTGCTGGTTGTGACTTCAAGCCCAAGGTGTGTGTGTTAGTCACCCAAGAGAGGTTAGCTCAAACAGTAACAATTTGTACAACAACGACGGTTAGGACAGTATTCACTGGAGTTTAGGAGAATGAGCTGGGATTATCTACGTTGTGAGTTCAAGGTAGTGCAGGAATTTCCTGGCACTGGACTTCTCTTGATCCAGCTTAAAGCGTACCTTTTGGGTCACCTGTTCAAACCACCTTAGTATCGCAGGCTGTCACATTTTATTTGATAGTTCTCCTTGTCTTAAATAGGCTGTGTCTGTTCAAATAACATCAGGATTGACCTCAAAGTTCTCCTTCCAGCAAAATTTATATACACAAGGATCTTGTAACAGGTATCTCTCTCTATCCAATGCTTCTCTGGTTCCAGTCCTCTAGCATACTATTGATGTCATGGTTACAGTTTAGCTAGGAAGCTCATCTGCATATTCCTGAAAACCTATCTCTGCGCCCCTGTGAAATGTCCTGGAACATGAAAGATGTTACATAGAAATATAGAAATAGCAGGGGTAGGCTATTTAGCCTTTTAAGCCTGCTCCAGACATTCAATGTGGCCATGGCTGATCATCCAACTCAGAGATAATGGGAACTGCAGATGCTGGAGAATCCGAGATAACAAAGTGTGGAGCTGGATGAACACAGCAGGCCAAGCAGCATCTTAGGAACACAAAAGCTGACATTTCGGGCCTAGACTGCCCGAAACGTCAGCTTTTGTGCTCCTGAGATGCTGCTTGGCCTGCTGTGTTCATCCAGCTTCACAGTTTGTCATCCTACGCAGTGTTCTGTTTTTATTTTTTCTTGTGCCCTTTGATTCCTTTAGCTCTAAAAACTATCTCTAACCTCTTCTTGGAAACATTCAATATTTTAGCCTCCACTGCAGTCAATGCTAGAGAATTCCATAGGCTCACCACTCTCTGAGTAAAGATATTTCTCCTCATCTCAGTCTTAAATGGCCTACCCTGTATCCTTAGACTGTGACCTCTGGTTCTTGACTCCTTCCTGCACTTGGCCTCCCTAATTCTATTAGAATTTTAGAGGTTTCTCCTAGATAATCCCAGCTCATTCTCCTAAACTCCAGTGAATACTGTCCTAAGTGTTGTTGTACAAATTGTTGCTGTTTGAGCCAACCTCTCTTGGGCAACTCACACACACACCTAATACACTGAACTCAAAGCCACACCACTGTTACCAAAGTGAGATGACTGGAAGTTTTAATTTGTCAGTAAAACTAGAAGTGGTAATGAATTGTTGCAATTAAATGGCACAAATTGATTCACTTGTCTGTTAAATATCTCTCTCGGTTTCCTTTTCTATCAGCTTGAAAGCTGCCCATTGTTGTCACTATAACTCCTCAAACTGCAATAGGCTCTCATGTCATGAGCATTTCACTCCTTTCACAGACAAATCTGCAATGGGGCTGATGGGTTAAGGGGACAAAGCTGGAACTCCAAAGTAGTGTTGGTATTCTGAGCTACTGGGCTTCATTCCAAATTCAGGTTAATATTGTAGATTAGCACTGAAGCGAAGACAAGGAAATTAGCAATTATTCCTTCATCAATTGCACAGTGTATTGACTGACGTGGAGGATACAATTTATATTTACCATGCCAACAGCACCTCCTGATGCATTGGCCACAATAACAAAGGCACACATTGGCCTTTTTATTCAGTAAAATGTTGAGCATTTCCTTTGTTCATTGCTGTCTATTGCTTTCTCAGCAGGTTGACTTCCAAATATCTTCCCTTCTGTTTCCAAATAAATAGTCAGACTTTGCTTTAAGTATCATTTCACTGTTTAACAAATGATGCTTGAATACAAAGCAGGAGTTCTGTTCTAATGGGCCAGACACTGTGTTTCCCTCCTTGAGCAAGTTTGGTAGCATTTCATCAGTTTAGTGAGTGGAGACCCTGATTAAGACCCTGGTGAGAAGATCGTGGAGAGAGCTATCCTGCTCAACCAACAACTGAAACCCTTGATTGGGAAATTAAAGCCCATTTAGGGGTTCATGCAGTCTATGCTGGTATTAAACCAGTGGGGGCGGTGACATGTACCGGCACACAATGAGGATGCAGGCAAACCTATGAAGGGTTTCCTACTGTTTCTCAAGGGTTGGGAATGGGGTTATCATCTTTGAAGGCAAGCAATGCCCAATGAAGGAATAAGGGAAGGCACCACCTGACTGCAATGCCCCCTTCCCACCTCCCAGTGAACTCATGCCTTCCCTTACTCACCTGTGATCAGGGATTCAGCGACCATAACAAGACTGGTGTGGGTGCCAGACTGGCATGGGTAGTCGTAGCTCCCTGGTGCTGCTGCTGCTCAATCAAGCTGCCAGCCTCTGACTGTGCGATGCAGGTTTTTCCACACAAAGGGTGGTGAGTATGCGGAATGCACTGCCAGAGGACATGTCGGAGCAGACACAATAGCAGCATTCAAGATGCACCTGGACGAAGACATGAATAGGAACGGAATGGGGGATACGGATCCTGCAAGTGAAGACAGTATGGAAGGGCAAAATGTGTCAGCACAGGCATGGAGGGCTGAAGGGCCTGTTCCTGTGCTATATTGTTCTTTGTTCTGGCTGGAAGCTCTCTGCAGATGTGATTGTCTTCTTTTGCAATTTGTTCATGGGTATGAGTGTCACAGGCTAGACCAACATTTACTGTTTACCTCTAATTGCCGAGACAGCGGTTAAGAAATGTTGAGGGTCACTTGCAGGCCAGACTGGGTAAGGGTGGGCAGATTTCCTTCCCTAACGTGAACCAGGTGGGTGTTTAGGATGAGCAGAGTTTACTTGGTAGCAGTTCAAATACAAGTTTCACTATCCGCCCTTGCAAAGCCATGTCCTCAGGACAATAGCCTCAGGCTCAGGATTACTAGCCTGGTGACATTTTTTGTCACCTTGTTGTCCTCTGTGAAAGGCTTGCCATTGGTCTGCTAAGTGCCGGTTCAGGAACTGATTCGGCAAGCCTTCCCTAAAAGAGGTGGTGTGTTTCAGTTCCCTTCTACATCAAGCACAGCCTAGGATTTTGGTTGCCCAGGATGAATCTATCCAGCATACACCTTTCACAAAACCTCACAACAGTGAACAGACTTGGCAGAAATGATCACCTGACCCTTCCTTCTATTAGAGTCTAAGACAGTGACAGCTGATGCTTTATCCAAAGCCAAGTGTGAGTTCGCTAAACCCTTTCAGTGAAAGAGCTTCGCAATCAGTAACCCTAGTTGAATAAGTAGGCTGTTACTGCAAATTAATTTCACATCCTTCATTGCTGATCCTCTCATTGTGCCAGGACAATTGTTACAACAGATTGTAGATTTAAGACAAAAGAACTTGCACTTATGCAGAGATAGCAAGGTGTGAAGCTGGATGAACACAGCAGGCCAAGCAGCATCATAGGAGCAGGAAAAATGACATTTTGGGCCTAGACCCTTCTTCAGAAATGGATTGCATTTATGCTGCTCCTTTTACAGCTCATCTAACTGCCCAAAGTGCTTAACAGCCAACTGATGACCTTTTGATTATTCACTGCTGTAAAACAGAAAATGCAGCAGCCAATTTCTGCACAGCAAGATCCCAGAAACAGCAGTGAGGTAGTAAATCATCAACCTGTTTCATGTGATTTTGACTGAAGGATAAATATTAGCTAGGACACTTGATTGACCAGGTGGATTTGATTCACTGAGCTCCATCGACAGGACACTCAGTGTCTTCCTGGAGCAAAGATTGGTAGCAGCCAGAGCCTTTGCTGGCCAAGCTTTCGCTGAGGGAATGGTTGCCAGGTGTCCCCTCTTAAGCCTCCCTTCTGACCCCTTCCGGAATGTTCTCTGACTTCAGCCAATGGGATTACAAGGCAGAGGTCACAAGTGAAAGTAGTTGCAAATATGCCCTCAGGATCTGTGTGGGCATGACTGATGAGATGTTTAACATTAATGGTCATTGAGAAGGAAGTGAAGACAGCTAGAAAGGTGGTTTCTATCTTAAAGGTAATGTGACACATCCTAAACTAAAATGATAATTCAAGCATGTGTGACTTTAAAAATTAAATCTGTAAGCGACTGTGGGCTTTGAAGCCTGGGTCAGCGTTTCTTACTGAACTTTAATTGTACTTGAGAAGACAGTAGTGAACCACCTTCTTGCAGACAACAGAATGGCTTTAAGACTATTGTGGCACAGCTGTAGTGTCCCTATCTCTGAGCCATGAGGCCTGGGGTCAAGCCCGACCTGCTCCAGAACTGTGTCATGACATCTCTGTAACAGATTGATTTGAAAGTACATACAAATGAGTGGCATCTCATTCATAGGGAGTCGGTGTTGGTGACTGGTCCAGCATTTATTTCTCATTCCTAATTGTACTTGCTGGGTCCATTTCAGAGGGTTCTTAGAGTCAATGGTGTGGATGTGTAGTCACATTTTTTAAACACTTCATTCATATATTGTATATGTAAATATAACAAGTACAAAACAGGCCCTTACAGACTTTGCAGAAAACACTATAGAAGTTTGACACACCTCGTTCGAGCTTCAATCCAGTAGCAACAAAATGGCACTTCGTAAAAAATGAAAGGAAACTATTTACATTCTCATTAAGACTATCTCATATCTCAAACCATATCAGACCTTTGTTATATGCCCCAAGCTTTTGTGTGTCCCTCAGCACGTAGCCCTAGACCTTGGAATGAGCCAGTTTGCAACACTTGGTCGAGATTAACTCTCCTGTGGAAGACCAACAAGTTTCAGACAGGTCAAAGAGCATTTTTCACAGAGTTGATGGTCCTCTAAGTGCAGTCAGTGTTTGTCTCGGTATGTGTCCCAGGGAACAGCCTGAAGAGCACAGAGTCCTGTATCACAGATCTGTTCAGGATGAACCCCAACAAAAACCATTTCATCTCTCCCTAGTTAATAAAATGTGAGGCTGGATGAACACAACAGGCCAAGCAGCATCCTGAGATGCTGCTTGGCCTGCTGTGTTCATCCAGCCTCACATTTTATTATCTTGGAATCTCCAGCATCTGCAGTTCCCATTATCTCTCATCTCTCCCTTGTCTTCCTTTGTAAAAGGCACATTTCATAAGGAGATGTGTGACAGTTTCTACACCCTGCAGTCGCTTTGAGGCACAAAGAAACCAGGCATATCTGAAGGATCTCACAGGTAGTGCTCTCCTTACCACCAGCGAAGCAATATCTTGGTGCTTGTTGAAAAGTTCTGGTGCTAAGGCCTTCTGGCAAATGACTTTGAAAGACTGCTCCGGGGACAGGATCCTCCCTTTCCCTTTCCCTTTCCCACAGTCACCTATAGGCCAGCACAGGTAAAGGATGGCAAATTCCCTTCCCCTACCAGATATTAGTGGATTTGATGGGTTCTCACAAAAATTCCAGGTGTTATAAAGTCACAATGACTGGCAACAGTTTCTCAGTAGAGAGCTATTTAATCAACTTAATCGTTTTACAATAGCTGCCACGATGGGATTTATACTCATGTTGGTGGGTCATTAAATCAGACTTTTAAATTACCAGAAATATAACCACTGTGCAAGCTAGTCTGTGTGAATGATTTGCTAATGAGATGGTGATATAAAGCAGGCTGTAACAAAGACTCAAAGGCAGGAGACAGTAGTGATGAATATTCCTGGTATCACACTGTTATGTGAGGACATAGGTTGCAAAGTGGAGGATAAATGGAATTTAGTTTTCATTCTGACGTTTTTATAAAAAGTCAGAAAATCATTTTGAATCATAACTACATTTAAAAGTCTTCTTTTCATTTCTTTTCAAATGAAAAGCCAGCCACTTTGGAAGTTAATTGCTCAGGTTTTTGCAGTCCTGAGTTTTGCAACCCAAGAATAGACAAAGAGAAGGCAACCAGCTCTGATGAAGGGTCTAGGCCTGAAACGTCAGCTTTTGTGCTCCTGAGATGCTGCTTGGCCTGCTGCGTTCATCTAGCTTCACACTTTGTTATCTTGGATTCTCCAGCATCTGCAGTTCCCATTATCTCAGACAGATAGTCATTCGGTTAAAAACAGGTTGATTCAGAGAGAAGAGCTCTTTTAACTACAGCGCTGCTGTTAAGGACATTTCAGACATGCCAGGGGAAGTGGAAGAAAGCCAGAAACAGGAGGCCATGGAGGTATTGAAGAGAAAGATCTTCTCAAAAGGCTGTTGAAGGCATCAGGTTAAGGAACCCATGTCAAGCATTAAGCGAGCTGAGTTAGCAGTTTGTTTAAGGGTCTCATCAATTAAAGAAAATAGCATCAAGTGACTGTAACTGAACAAGGAGTTTTAGTATGGAGACCAGGAAATCTTTTATTTGAGGTTTGGGTGTCTGTACTGTTGATGTGAAGGCAAAACAATTGAATCCTTCTGATTTTTACAGTGATTTTTGTTTCAAAACGGTTATTGTATAATGTACCATTGCTTTTCTTTCTCTTTTGTGCAATAAATATTTATGTTTTCTTGTTAAAAGTCCATTGGCAGCCTCCAGTGAATACAGTCGGTTCTGATATAACACGATATTATCATTCTCGAGCGATCTTGTGTTATTAGAAAATCTGCCAATAGCTGCTCTATTTAAGCTAATGTGGCCGGAATTGCATTGTAGCTAATACAGGCAGGGAATGTTCGTTTTCCACAAATAGTGGTCTAAATTCTTCAATCCTGTTAAAGCCAATTTGTGTTGAAGAAACATACATTACAGCAGAACCAAATGTATGTACACTGGCTGATCACTGTGGCAGACAATAACCAAAAATAAACACACCGGCTATTAAGCCAGGTTTAACTCTGGGATCTGACTTGTCCTGTATTATCATTAGCTTGGATTAATAGTGAATAAAGGATGGAATAGTATGTACTATGCAGAGATAGACTCACTGAAAATGACATTATGTATAATAGTGTAAAAAACAGAGGTTTCAGAAACTTGCTAGAGTCAGATAACAGTCAGTGTAAGGTAAGGGGAAAGGATTACATGCTTCATTCTATCACCCAGCCAACTGCAAAATAGACCTCTCACCTATCCCCTACTGCCAGCTCAAGCTGCACCTCCATTTCCTACCTATTAACCTCATCCCACCTCCTTGACCAGTCCATCCTCCCTGGACTGACCTATCCCCTCCCCACCTCCCCATCTATACTCCCCTCTCCACCTATCTTCTCCTCTATCCATCTTCGGTCCACATCCCCCTCTCTCCCTATTTATTTCAGAACACTCTCCCCATCCCCCTCTCTGATGAAGGGTCTAGGCCCAAAACGTCAGCTTTTGTGCTCCTGAGATGCTGCTTGGCCTGCTGTGTTCATCCAGCTTCACACTTTGTTATCCCAGAACTCCAAGCCCTAATAGTTCCCCATCAGCATAAACAACACAAAATTCCTGTAAGCATACTCTACAGTTTCAGAATAATTATTAATGTTAATATTATTGCCATTCAGTCAGCCGATATATAGATTAAGGCTAGCAATAACATTTGATCAGTGAATAGCAGAGAGTTTTACTGTAAACAGCAATGTTTCCAAAATGTTGATATGCATGACAAATTACTGGTACACATTCAGTTGAAGTAGTTGAAGTAAGGAGTAAATAAAATTACATAGAGAAACAAAGGCAACAAAAAAGAAAGATGTTGACCAAAAGGGAATGTTCTACCTGCTTTATAGGATTCCAATATAAAAGTCTCAATGAAAGCCAAAAGAACCGTGGATGGTGTAAATCAACAAAAATAATGCTCGTGCGGCCTCACTTGGAATATTGCATGCAGTTCTGGTCGCCCCATTACAGGAAGGATGTGGAAGCATTGGAGAAGGTGCAGAGGAGATTTACCAGGATGTTGCCTGGTCTGGAGCACAGGCCCTCTGAAGAAAGGCTGAGGGACTTGGGTCTGTTCTCATTGGAGAGAAGGAGGCTAAGAGGGGATTTAACAGAGACATTCAAGATGATCAGAGGATTAGATAGGGTAGACAGTGAAAGTCTTTTTCCGAGGATGATGACATCAGCTTGTACAAGGGGGCATAGCTACAAATTGAGGGATGATAGATTTAGGACAGATGTCAGAGGCAGGTTTTTTACTCAGAGAGTGGTAAGGGCGTGGAACGCCCTGCCTGCCAATGTAGTTAACTCAGCCACATTAGGGGCATTTAAACAGTCCTTGGATAAGCATATGGATAATGATGGGATAATGTAGGGAGAGGGGCTTAGATTAGTTCACAGGCCGGCGCAACATCGAGGGCCGAAGGGCCTGTTCTGCGCTGTATTGTTCTACTTTCTATTAATAACAAGAATTACTGAAGAAAACTCGGCACATTTGGCAGAAAATGTGGAGAGAAATCAGAGTACTGAGAAGGGGTCACTGGACCCGAAACATTAACTCTGATTTCCCTCCACAGATGTTGCTGGATCTGCTGAGCTTTTCCAGCAATTTCTGCTTTTGTGTCCATAAAAGTCTCCCTGTTCATTCTTGTTCAATACAACACTCTGACAAGCAAGTTACATCTTCCTTTCTCAGCATCTAAATCTGGAGAGGCCCCTTTAAGATTGTCTGAATTCAGGGTTCCTTGCACCCTTTACCCAGACAGAAACAGGGCTGGCAGCAAAGCCTGGCTGCAAATAGGCTGTATTAAGACAGCATATTCAGTTTGCAGGGAACTAGAACGAAATTCAGGCTGTGATTTCCAAGTTGCATATCTGTATCGAGTTGTGGGTGGCGGAGTGCATCAATGGTTTCTCACCACAGCTTTAGCCTTGCAATGAGCCTACTTTTCTTGAACAGAGTTATCTTCCTTGTGAGCATGAACAACATTTCCCATACATTTTTTATTCAATTATCTCTTCTTGCAAGGCTTCAAGAAGTTCTTACTTGTAGAAGAGTGTAAGCTTTTCAGTCCTGTTTATTTGCATTCACGTTTAATCCCCACAGTTCATCTCCCCAATTTTCTGATTAATCTCTCTCATTGGAACTAATCAGATTCCATAGGGTATAATTTGTTGAGCCATGCAACATTGGGTATTCTTGTGGACATACGAGGTGAGATTAAATTGGTTATTCACTGAAATTTAGAAGACTGAACTGGGGGTGGATGAGACAGAGAAAATGCAGAAAGAATGCTCCCAGTGACCAGGGAATCCAGAACCAGGGGTCACAGTCTGAGGATAACAAAGTGTGAAGCTGGATGGACACAGCAGTCCAAGCAGCACCTCAGGAGCACAAAAGCTGACGTTTCGGGCCTAGACCCTTCATCAGAGATCATCTGATGAAGGGTCTAGGCCCGAAACGTCAGCTTTTGTGCTCCTGAGATGCTGCTTGGCCTGCTGTGTTCATCCAGCTTCACACTTTGTTATCTTGGATTCTCCAGCATCTGCAGTTCCCATTATTTCATCACAGTCCAAGGATATGGGCCATTTAGGACTGAGGAGACATTTCTTCACCCAGGGAGTGGTGAGCCTGTGGAAATAGCTACCACAGAAGCAGTTGAGGCCAAACATTGCACAATTTCAAGTAGGACTTGGAATGTAGCCCATATGGTTTAAGGGTAAGGGGCAAGTGCAGGTACAGGCTTTTGAACTGGATAACCAGCCCTAATCAGATTGACTGGCAGGCTGGAAGGATTTGCAGATTGATACACAGCCTGACTGGCTGTCTTAGAAACAGACCTTGCTTGACCATTGAGCAAAGCAGGACTTGAACACAAAGTCTCTGGCTCACAGACTGGGACACAGCTGCTGTACCATGAGGGTGAGCTCCAGAGACATACAGTTTGTGCTGTCTGTGGATAAAAGTAGTTGGGCCTTGATATTGTGGGAAATGGCATCAAACAATCATCAACCTCACTCGCCAAACTATGAGTGACCATCTCCATAGAGCCATAAGAAATATAAATAGTAGTAGGCCATTTGGCCCCCTCAAGCCTGCTCTGCCATTCAATAGAATCATGGCTGATCTGAGATTCCTTACATCCACTTTCCTGCCTTTACGCTGTAACCCTTGATTCTGCAACTGATCAAGAATCTATCTATCACAGCCTTAAATACACACATGGACTCTGCCCCCACAGCTCTCTGTGGCAAAGAGTTCCAAAGACTCACAACTCTCTGAGGGAAGAAATTCATTCCCATCTCAGTCTTAAATTGGGGCCCCTTTATTTTGAGACTTTGCCCTCTGGTCCTAGACTCTCCCATGACAGTCTCAGCATTTTCCCTGTCAAATCCTTAAGAATTCTATGAGATTGCCTCTCCTTCTTCTAAACCCCAGTGAGTCCCAGCCGCTTTAACCTTTGCTCATAAGACATTCCCTCCATACCAGGGATCATCCTAGTGAATCTTCTCTGAAATACTCCCAATGAAATGGTATTTCTTTCCTAAATAGGGGCCCACAGCACTCCAGATGTGGTATCTTATACAGTTGCAGTAAGACTCCCCTACTCTTATACTCTTATTCCTTTGAAATGAGGGCCAACAATCCATTAGCCTTCCTAATTCCCTGCTGCCCCTGTGAGTCTGCTTTCTGTCTTTCATATACAAGTTCTCCCCAAGTCCCTTTGTGTTGGAGCTTTCTGCAGTCTTTGTCCATTTAAATAATACTTCCTGCTTTAGAAACAGCAGTTCCCTTCTGAAAGATGAGAGGGGCAGGATGGTTTCTTGAGGGCTTACCTGGGCAGGCTCAGGTGCACTGACGAACAGGAGGATACCATCCTGCCCCTGGATTAACATTGAATATGATGGCGGCTGAGCTTGCAGTGGCCTTAATCCTACCTTCCTGTCTGCACTCCCTTCTCATAAGAACACAAGACCTAACGGCCTGTCTACGGAAAACCTAATTGAATGACCGAGTCACCATGACTTTCTGGGAAAGAGAACTCCACTCTCTAACCACCCTCCAACAGAGACATTAGAAGGGAGTGAAAAACAAAAATAACTGGGAAAACTCAGCTAAGATAACAAAGTGTGGAGCTGGATGAACACAGCATCTCAAGCAGCATCTCAGGAGCACAAAAGCTGACGTTTCAGGCCTTCATTGGAGAGGGGGATGGGGAGAGGGTTCTGGAATAAATAGGGAGAGAGGGGGAGGCGGACCGAAGATGGAGAGTAAAGAAGATAGGTGGAGAGAGTATAGGTGGGGAGGTAGGGAGGGGATAGGTCAGCCCAGGGAAGATGGACAGGTCAAGGAGGTGGGATGAGGTTAGTAGGTAGCTGGGGGTGCGGCTTGGGGTGGGAGGAAGGGATGGGTGAGAGGAAGAACAGGTTAGGGAGGCAGAGACAGGCTGGGCTGGTTTTGGGATGCAGTGGGTGGAGGGGACGAACTGGGCAGGTTGTGTGGTGCAGTGGGGGGAGGGGATGAACTGGGCTGGTTTTGGGATGCAGTGGGGGAAGGGGAGATTTTGAAGCTTGTGAAGTCCACATTGATACCATTGGGCTGCAGGGTTCCCAAGCGGAATATGTGTTGCTGTTCCTGCAACCTTCGGGTGGCATCATTGTGGCACTGCAGGAGGCCCATGATGGACATGTCGTCTGAGGATTGGGAGGGGGTGTTAAAATGGTTCGCGACTCAGCAGCTGGTTTTCTTTTCTTTCTGATTTCCAGCACCCACAGATCTTTATTAAGTGGAAGGGAGACTCTTGAGGGTGTCTCCTAAATCTGGTTCTCCCCAGCATGGGGAATGAGTGTTGAGCTCTTCGGGACCCAGTCAGGGATTTCTGTCTAAGATAATAAAATGTGAGGCTGGATGAACACAGCAGGCCAAGCAGCATCTCAGGAGCACAAAAGCTGACGTTTCGGGCCTAGACCCTTCATCAGAGAGGGGGATGGGGAGAGGGAACTGGAATAAATAGGGAGAGAGGGGGAGGCGGACCGAAGATGGAGAGAAAAGAAGATAGGTGGAGAGGGTGTAGGTGGGGAGGTAGGGAGGGGATAGGTCAGTCCAGGGAAGACGGACGGGTCAAGGAGGTGGGATGAGGTTAGTAGGTAGATGGGGGTGCGGCTTGGTGTGGGAGGAAGGGATGGGTGAGAGGAAGAACCGGTTAGGGAGGCAGAGACAGGTTGGACTGGTTTTGGGATGCAGTGGGTGGGGGGGAAGAGCTGGGCTGGTTGTGTGGTGCAGTGGGGGGAGGGGGCGAACTGGGCTGGTTTAGGGATGCAGTAGGGGAAGGGGAGATTTTGAAACTGGTGAAGTCCTCATTGATACCATTAGGCTGCAGGGTTCCCAGGTGGAATATGAGTTGCTGTTCCTGCAACCTTTGGGTGGCATCATTGTGGCACTGCAGGAGGCCCATGATGGACATGTCATCTAAAGAATGGGAGGGGGAGTGGAAATGGTTTGCGACTGGGAGGTGCAGTTGTTTGTTGCGAACCGAGCGGAGGTGTTCTGCAAAGCGGTCTCCAAGCCTCCGCTTGGTTTCCCCAATGTAGAGGAAGCCGCACCGGGTACAGTGGATGCAGTATACCACATTGGCAGATGTGCAGGGGAACCTCTGCTTAATGTGGAATGTCATCTTGGGGCCTGGGATAGGGGTGAGGGAGGAGGTGTGAGGGCAAGTGTAGCATTTCCTGCGGTTGCAGGGGAAGGTGCCGGGTGTGGTGGGGTTGGAGGGCAGTGTGGAGTGAACAAGGGAGTCACGGAGAGAGTGGTCTCTCCAGAAAGCAGACAGGGGTGGGGATGGAAAAATGTCTTGGGTGGTGGGGTCGGATTGTAAATGGCGGAAGTGTCGGAGGATGATGCGTTGTATCCGGAGGTTGGTGGGGTGGTGTGTGAGAACGAGGGGGATCCTCTTAGGGCGGTTGTGGCGGGGGCAGGGTGTGAGGGATGTGTTGCGGGAAATACGGGAGACGTGGTCAAGGGCGTTCTCGATCACTGTGGGGGGAAAGTTGCGGTCCTTAAAGAACTTGGACATCTGGGATGTGCGGGAGTGGAATGTCTTATCGTGGGAGCAGATGCGGCGGAGGCGGAGGAATTGGGAATAGAATATCAGGGATTTCTGTCCTTCAGTGGGCAGAATCAAGTGCATGTGTACCTGTATGTGTGAGTGTGTGTTGGGGCGGGCGATATTATCGGACCAATGCTGGAGATCACAGCGTATCAGGCAGCACCAAAAGAGAGAACAAGCTAATGTTTCCAGTCTAGATGACTCTTCATTAGTGAAGATCGTTTAACAAAGTGGGGGTCTCCAGTTGTATTAAAAGCCTTCATTTTCAACACGTTCTCGTTTTAATTTAAAAAAAATACACTTTATCTCGCAGCAAGACGCGAAAGAAGCGAAACTTCTTGTAGTTGAGGGACTACAGTCCCTTCCATTTCATTTTAAGTTTTCACCTTGAAATCTTCTCCTCGAGAAGCGGTGAGTCACATCCCATGCAGTAAGAGAAAGGAACAATTCTCAGAGACGAGGCGCCGGTAGTCGCAGTCTTGCTGTGGGCTCGCTACGATCATCAGTTCGCAAAGGAGCATGAGAAATGCAAAAAAGCACGGCTAGCCTCTCCAGGACGCTGCAAACTGCAGGACTTTCTGAGATCTCCTAGTCATTTCCAGTTGGTTGCAGATTGAGCAGATGGAGTCTCAGGGCTCTCTATCTCCAGGCTGACCTTCCATGTGGTGCCCGGAGGATATTTAGGGTTAGGGCTGGTTGGTATGATGGGGGAAGCCTGTACTGAACCCTGGCTGGGGCTGAGGAACGTGAACTGTAGCTTCTGGGACTATGACACCGCCCGCTCGGACAGCCAGGATTTCACGGCGGACCGGGGTTTCGAGGTGGCTCGGACCGTGGTGGGGGCAGCTCTGGTCGGCATCATGCTGGTGTGTGGGCTCGGCAACTTGCTGTTCATTGCGAGCCTGGCTCGCTACAGGCAGCGCCGCAGTCTGACCAGCCTCCTGCTCGCTAACCTGGCCGTCTCTGACCTGCTGGTGGCTGTACTCTGCTGCCCCTTCGAGATGGATTACTACGTGGTCAAGCAGCTGTCCTGGGAGCACGGCCACACTCTGTGCGCCTCGGTCAACTACCTCCGCACCGCCTCCCTGTCTGTGTCCACCAACGCCCTGCTGGCCATCGCCATCGACCGGTAAGTGAGGGGCTTCGGTTAACTAGGGACATACAGGCACACACACACACACACACACACACACACAGGGACACACAGACACATACAGGCGCACACACACACACACACACACACAGGGACACACAGACTCATACAGGCACACACACACACAGGGACACACACAGGGACACACAGACACATACAGGCACACACACACAGACACACACAGACACACATACTCAGGCACATACTCACAGGGACATTCGCACACACAACACACAGACACATACTCACAGGCACACACACAGGGACATTTGCACACACAACACACACTAGACACATACTCATAGGCACACGCACACAGGGACACTCGCATACACACAACACACACACAGACACACATACCCACAGGCACACACACTCAGGGACATTCGCGCACACACAACACACACTCATAGGCACACAAACACAGGGACATTCGCACACACACAACACACACACAGGGACACATTCTCACAGGCACACACACACAGGGACATTCGCACACACACAACACACACAGACACATATACTCACAGGCACACACACTCAGGGACATTCGCGCACACACAACACACAGACACACACTCATAGGCACACACACACAGGGACATTCGCACACACACAACACACACACAGACACACATACCCACAGGCACACACACTCAGGGACATTCGCGCACACACAACACACACTCATAGGCACACAAACACAGGGACATTCGCACACACACAACACACACACAGGGACACATTCTCACAGGCACACACACACAGGGACATTCGCACGCACACAACACACACAGACACATATACTCACAGGCACACACACTCAGGGACATTCGCGCACACACAACACACACACTCATAGGCACACACACACAGGGACATTCGCACACACACAACACACACAGACACACATACTCACAGGCACACACACACATACACAGGGACACACAGACAGATACAGGTAAACACACACACAGGGACACAGACAGATACAGGTGTGCACACACACAGGGACACACAGACAGATACAGGTACGCGCACACACATACACACACACACAGGGACACACAGACAGATACAGGTACACACACACAACATATTCACAGACACACACACACAGACAGGCACACACAGACAGCTACCGGTACACACAGACACGTACTCACAGGCACACACAAACAGATATACACGTACATGCACAGAGACACACATACTCACAGGCACACATGCACAGGGACACAAATATTATGGGACACACAGATAAATACAGGTACAAACATACACAGAGACACGTACTCACAGGCGCACACACACATACAGACAGACAGACACAGGCACACATGCGGGCAAGGACATAGACAGATACAGGTACACAGACACACATGCTCACAGGCACACAAACACACAGGGACACACAGGCAGATACAGGTACACACTCACATAGGGACACACATATTCATAGGCACATGCACACACAGGGACACACGATAGATATAGGTACACACACAGAGAGACAGGCATACACTGACGCAGTCACACACACTGGCACAGAGATACACATACATAGACAGAGACAGGTACACACACACATGCACACAGTCACAGGCACACACAGACAGATTCAGGTACACACACTCACACAGAGACACACACACACAGACAGACTCAGACACACTCGCATACACAGACACACACACACACACACACACACACAGAGACAGACATGGGTACACACACACAGAGACACACACACAGAGAAACACAGGTACACACACACAGAGATACACACACAGACAAACACGGGTACACACATGCAGCGAAAAGGAGAAAGACAGACATATAGAGATAGAAAAGGAGAAGGACATACTGATACATACGAAAAGTCAGAGACAACAGAGAGACAGAGACACAGAATCAGTGAAAAAGGAAAGTCAGAAATAGAATCAGAGAAATAGAGACAAGGACAGAGAGATACAGACACAGAGTCAAAGAAAAGAGAGAGAGATAGAGAAGACATGCACAGAAGTCAAACAGGCACCGAGAATGGACAGAGTCAGAGAAAAGATAGCAAGACAGAGTGAGATACAGATATCAACAGACATCCACACACACGGATAGAGAGAGAGAGAGAGATACACACAGAGTCAGGGAGAGAGATAGAGAAAGAGAAAAACAAGTTCCAATAGAGTCATTTCAGAGACATTTGTAATCAGTAAAGGAATCAAGGCAAGAAAGGGGAGGAAAGGCAGGAATGGGCATAGA
This sequence comes from Stegostoma tigrinum, assembly GCF_030684315.1. NCBI lineage: Eukaryota > Metazoa > Chordata > Chondrichthyes > Orectolobiformes > Stegostomatidae > Stegostoma > Stegostoma tigrinum. The sequence goes on along the minus strand of NC_081362.1, from coordinate 4,609,172 downwards.
GAATTATCAGATCAACTGCGATCTCACTGAATGACAGACTCAATGGGCTGATTGGCCTACTTCTACCAAGTTTCATGGACGAAGGCCACGAGAGTCACAGAAAGAGAGATAAAAGGACAGACGGAGTGATTGAGACAGACAGTAACAGACAGAGAGAAATAAGGGAAGACAGAGAGAGACCACAGAGAGATGCCGAGAATGACATCAATATCAGAGACTGAGAGAGACAGACAATGAGAGGCAGAGAGAGATGGAGACAGGGAGAGAGAAAGGCAGAGATAGAAAGACAGAGAAAGAGAGACAGATAGAGTCATATTTGAGACAGATTTTTAATCAATAAGGGAATCGAGGGTTATGGGGAAAAGGCAAGGATGTGGAATTGAGGATTATCTGATTAGCCACAATCTCATTGAATGGCAGAACAGACTCAATGGGCTGAAAGGCTCATTTCTGCTCCTACACTTTATGGATAGAGAAGGAGAGAAGACAGAAAGATTAAGAGAACGAAGTCAGAGGTAGATAGATAGAGACAGAGACAGAGACAGACAAAATCAGAGGCAGAGAGAGAGAGAGAGATCAAACTCTTAAAGAAATATTGTAGCAGAGATTAGTGACTGAGGAGGTTTGGATTAAACATCAGTCATTTACATTTCCAAGACCTGGAAGCCACTGTGACTGTAATGTCCAGCTCAGGCAATTTATGATCTCTGATACAACAAGGTGTAGAGCTGGATGAACACAGCAGGCCAAGCAGCATCAGAGGAGCAGGGAGGCTGACATTTTAGGCCTAGACCCTTCTTCAGAAATGGGGGAGGGAAGGGGGTTCTGAAATAAATAGGGAGAGTGGGGGAGGCGGATAGAAGATGGATAGAGGAGAAGATAGGTGGAGTAAAACAGACTGGTCAAAGAGGCGGGGATGGAGCCAGTGAAGGTGAATGTAGGTGTTATAGGTCGGTCCAGGGAGAACTGATAAGTCAAGGGGGCAGGGTAAGGTTAGTAGGCGGAGGGGGGCGGGGCTTGAGGTGGGAGGAGGGGATAGGTGGGTGGAAAGACAGGTTAGGGAGGCTGGGCTGGTTTTGGGATGCAGTGGGGGGAGGGGACATTTTGAAGCTTGTGAAGTCCACTTGATACCATTGGGCTGCAGGGTTCCCAAGCGGAATATGAGCTGCTGTTCCTGCAACCTTTGGGTGGCATCATTGTGGCACTGCAGGATGCCCAGGATGGACACGTCGTCTGAGGAATGGGATGTGTAGGTGAACATCTACTTGATGCGGAAAGTCTTCTTGGGGCCTGGGATGGGGGTGAGGGAGGAGGTGTGGGGGCAGGTGTAGCACTTTCTGCAATTGCAGGGAAAAGTGTCGGGTGTGCTGGGGTTGGAGGGGACTGTGGAGCGGACAAAGGAGTCACAGAGAGAGTGGTCCCTCCGGAAGGCAGATAAGGGTGGGGAGGGAAAATGTCTTTGGTGGTGGGGATGGATTGCAGATGGCAGATGTGTTGGAGGATGATGTGTTGAATCCGGCGGTTGGTCGGGTAGTGCGTGAGGACGAGGGGGATTCTATTTTGGTTTTTATTGTGGGGAGGGGGTGTGAGGGATGAATTGCGGGAAATGTGGGAGACAAGGTCGGGGGTGTTCTCGACCACTGTCGGGGGGGATGTTGTGGTCCTTGAAAAACGAGGACATCTGAGTTGTACAGGAGTGGAATGCCTCATCCTGGGAGCAGATGCAGCGGAGATGAAGGAATTGGGAATAGGGGATGGCATTTTTGCAGGAAGGTGGTTGGGAGGAGGTATAATCTAGGTAGCTGTGGGAGTCGGTGGGCTTGAAATGGATATCGGTTTCTAGCTGGCTACCAGAGATGGAGACAGAGAGGTCCAGGAAGGAGAGAGAGGTTTTAGAGATGGTCCAGGTGAGGTTAAGGTTGGGGTGGAAGGTGTTGGTGACGAGGATGAACTATTTGAGCTCCTCGTGGGAGCATGAGACGGTGCCGATACAGTCATCAATATAATGGAGGAAGAGGTGGGGTTTGGGCCTGTGTAGGTGCGGAAGAGGGACTGTTCCACGTAACCTACAAAGAGGCAGGCATAGCTGTGGCCCATGCGGGTACCCATGGCCACCCCCTTAGTCTGTAGGAAGTGGGAGGAATTGAAAGAGAAGTTGTTGAGGGTGAGGACGAGTTCAGCTAGGCGGATGAGGGTGTCGGTGGAGGGGGACTGGTCGGGCCTGCGGGACAGGAAGAAGCGGAGGCCCTCTGTTGATCTCTGTTTGTTTCTTTGCCTGGAAATCTCAACAAGGAAGAGATGTGAGTGCTATCAGCATGGACTGTCCAGTTTGCAAAGCAGCATCTGACCTCTCCCTCAGGTCATGAACCTTGCCAGGAAACTAAGATTCCCTTCCCCAACAATAACTCTGAAGAAAGGTCTGGACCCGAAACATCAGCTTTCCTGCTCCTCTGATGCTGCTTGGCCTGCTGTGTTCATCCAGCTGTACACCTTGTCAAAATATTAGCACAGTCTTCATTAAAATAATGCAAATTCCAGGGAAAGAAGAGCAGTCTACTCATTTCAGGGGATGGTCCAGTGCAGTATTAATCAAGCACTAAACTTTATGCTAGTAATCAACAGATCTGTCAGTCCCTGTGAATGCAGGGAGAGAAGATCAGTGTTTCAGGACCTGTGACCTTTCACCTGAATCCTTTCTCTTTCTGTCTCTCCACAGAGATGGTGAGACTTGTTGAGTGATTTTCCAGCATTCTGTTTTTCAGTCGGATCTCCAACATTGGCAATGTTTTGCATTTTGTTTTTGTTTATTCATTTTGTAAATATTGTACATACCTTCACTTGATAGCAAGACTCCAACAAGATAACATTTGGCCCTTAGCACCTTCAAAAAAATAGCAACCTGGCCTTAATCTGTTTTAGGAGTGAGATACAGGTAGATTTTTAAACCCAAAACAGTCACTTTTAAAAACTGTTTTCCTTACAAAAGAACCACATTGTTAAATGATTACACACTGATAGTTTATCAATATTGCATGGCGATAAGTTAGTCATTAAATAAATGGGTGCTTTACAGAGCTGTGGATGGTCACCGTTTCAAAAGTCCTTATGTATTTCAAACTTTTTAATTATTTTTAATATACATGTGATAGAAACAGACTAAAAACACACAAGGAAATATCATTTATAAATATTTAACACAACGGCTTTCACATTTGTAGGCTTCCAGAGAACCAGATCCTCTTATGACCAATTATTCAAATAGGTTTTTCAGAATTCACCTTTTGCCTTTTACTTCAGCTCTTAACAATCAGCTTACATCTGCTGAACATTGAAAAGGACATGAATAATGTGTTTATACCACTGCTACATTTTGTTTCCCTTGTGGGCAGAATCAACACTCTTAAAGTCTAAATTTGCACATATATTTTATGAAACCCTGCGTACAGTATCGGATGTTGTGTATTGGTGTTTGTATGTGTGTGTTCTGTGACAAGTGTTGTATGTCGTTGGATGCTCTTTACACGCGATGAGAAGCTGCACTCCATTTGGACGTTGTATATTGACAGAAGTTGTAAAGTGATGGATGGTGGACAGGGCTGAATGTCGCATTGTGGTGGATGTTGCATGTAGATGGCTTTTGTACAGGGGTCAGAACTGGATGGCAATAAATTTTGGATGTTGTTCAGGAGTTAGCGAGTACAGGGGTAGATGTTGTACACTCGATCTTGTGCAGCGCTGGATTCTCATTATTATTACCTTTTGCCACAGCTATCTGGCCATTGTGCATCCCCTGAAGCCCCGAATGAAGTACCAGACTGCTTACGTGATGATCGGCCTGGTGTGGGTTGCTTCTCTGCTTATGGCCATCCCCTCTGCCTACTTCACTGCTGAGACCACCATCCCACACTCCAGCTCACAGAACAAGATCTTCTGTGGGCAGATCTGGCCAACAGAGCAGCAGGTCTCCTACAAATCCTACTCCCTCTTCATCTTCATCCTGCAGTTCCTGGGTCCCTCGCTGAGCATGGGTCTCTGCTATGCCAAGATCTCCCAAGAGCTGTGGTTTAAGAGTATGCCCGGTTTCCAAACTGAGCAGATACGGAGGAGGCTGAAGTGTAGGAGGAAGACCGTGTTGGTGCTCATGGGCATACTGACAATTTACATCCTCTGCTGGGCTCCCTATTATGCCTTCACCATAGTTCGTGATTTCTACCCCACGCTGGTCTTAAAGCAGAAACACTACATTACAGTCTTCTACGTTGTCGAATGCATTGCCATGAGCAACAGTATGATCAACACCATATGCTTTGTCACTGTCAAAAGCAACAGCATGAAATACTTCAAGAAGATGATTCTGTTAAGGCTTAGATCCACTCCTGGTGGCAGTAGAAAATCAGCCCAAGACCAAGATCTGAAAACAACTAGGATTCCAGGGTCAGATGAAATTGAGCAAATGCAACTCCAGTAGAACCTCCCGATGACCTGGTGCATCTGTGAGGTTTGCCCGTCCCGTTCAGAGTGTGTTCAGGGGGACTGGCAGTCAAGCGCTACCTTGATGTTGGGGCCAGTTGCGTTCGCCTCACCTCAGTTCATTTGTCCATGTTTAGGTTAAAGCTGTAATGAGGTCCCTGTGAGTGCTTGATTGAACATTATGGTGGAATTCTAACTCTCTGTGGTGCTGTACCTGCCCTGAGTAATAGAACGAAGAACAAAGAAAATTACAGCACAGGAACAGGCCCTTCGGCCCTCCAAGCCTGCGCCGATCCAGATCCTCTATCTAAACCTGTCATCTATTCTCTAAGGGCCTGTATCCCTTTGCTCCCTGCCCATCCATGTACCTGTCCAGATACATCTTAAAAGACGCTAACGTGTCTGTGTCTACCACCTCCACTGGCAACGCGTTCCAGGCACCCACCACCCTCTGTAAAGAACTTTCCATGCATATCTCCCTTAAACTTTCCTCCTCTCACTTTGAACTCATGACCCCTAGTAATTGAGTCCCCCACTCTGGGAAAAAGCTTCTTGCTATCCAACTTGTTTATACTCCTCATGATTTTGTAGACCTCAATCAGGTCCTCCCTCAATCTCCATCTTTCTAATGAAAGTATTCCTAATCTACTCAACCTTTCTTCATGGCTAGCGCCCTCCATACCAGGCAACATCCTGATGAGCCTCCTCTGCACCCTTTCCAAAGCGTCCACATCCTTTTGGTAATGTGGCGACCAGACTGTACACAGTACTCTAAATGTGGCTGAACCAAAGTCCTATACAACTGCAACATGACCTGCCAACTCTTGTACTCAATACCCCGCCCAATGAAGGAAAGCATGCCGTATGCCTCCTTGACCACCCTATTGACCTGCGTTGCCACCTTCAGGGAACAATGGACCTGAACACCCAGATCTCTCTGAACATCAATTTTCCCCAGGACTTTTCCATTTACTGTATAGTTCGCTCTTGAAAAAGATCTTCCAAAATGCATCACCTCGCATTTGCCCAGATTGATCTCCATCTGCCATTTATCTGCCCAACTCTCCAATCTATCTATATTCTGCTGTAATCTCTGACAGTCCCCACCAATCTTCATGTCATCTGCAAACTTGTTCATCAGACCACCTACACCTTCCTCCAGATCATTTATATATATCACAAACGACAGTGGTCCCAGCACAGATCCCTGTGGAACACCACTGGTTACAGGTCTCCAATTTGAGAAACTCCTTTCCACTACTACTCTCTGCCTCCTGTTGCCCAGCCAGTTTTATCCATCTAGCTAGCACACCCTGGACCCCATGTGACTTCATTTTCTCCATCAGCCTGCTATGGGGAACCTTATCAAATGCCTTACTGAAGTCCATGTATTTGACATCTACAGCCTTTCCCTCATCAATCAACTTTGTGACGTCCTTGAAGAATTGTATTAAGTTGGTAAGACATGACCTTCCCTGCACAAAACCATGTTGCCTATCATTGATAAGCCCATTTTCTTCCAAATATAAATAGATGCTATCCCTCAGTATCTTCTCCCGCAGCTTCCCTACCACTGACATCAGGCTCACCGGTCGATAATTACCTGGATTATCCTTGCTGCCCTTCTTAAACAAGGGGACAACATTAGCAATTCTCCAATCCTCCAGGACCTCACCCGTGTTTAAGGATGCTGCAAAGATATCTGTTAAGGCCCCAGCTATTTCCTCTCCCGTTTCCCTCAAAAGCCTGGGATGGATCCCATCTGGATCTGGGGACTTGTGCATCTTAATGCCTTTTAGGATACCCAACATTTGCCCCCCTGCTTATGCCGACTTGACCTACAGTAAGCGAACGTCTATCCCTAACCTCAACATCCATCATGACCCTCTCCTTGGTGAATACCGATGCAAAACACTCGTTAAGAATGTCACCCATTTTCTCTGAATCAGCACATAACTTTCCTTCTTTGTCCTTAAGTGAGCCAATTCTTTCTCTAGTTACCCTCTTGCTCTTTATGTATGAATAAAAGGCTTTGAGATTTTCCTTAACCATGTTTGCTAACAATATCTCATGTCCCCTCTTAATTCCTCATTTCAGATTTGCCCTACACTCCCGATATTCTTCCAAAGCTTCATCTGTCATCAGTCGCCTAGACCTTATGAATCCTTCCTTTTTCCTCTTTGCTAGTCTCACAATTTCACCTGTCATCCATGGTTCCCTAATCTTGCCATTTCTATTCCTCATTTTCACAGGAACATGTCTCTCCTGCACGCTAATCAGCCTCTCCTTAAAAGCCTCCCACATATCAAATGTGGATTTACCTTCAAACAGTTTCTCCCAATCTACATTCCCCAGATCCTGCTGAATTTTGGTATAGTCGGCCTTCCCCCAGTTTAGAACTCTTCATTTAGGACCACTCCCATCTTTGTCCATGAGAATTGTAAAACTTACGAAATTGTGGTCACTATTTCCAAAGTAGTCCCCTACTGTAATTTAAACCACCTGGCCGGGTTCATTCCCCAACACCAGGTCCAGTATGGCCCCTTCCCGAGTTGGACTACATACATACTGCTCTGGAAAACCCTCCGGGATGCTCCTTACGAATTCTGCTCCATCTTGACCCCTAACACTGAGTGAATCCCAGTCAATGTTGGGAAAATTAAAATTTTCCATCACCACCACCCTGTTACTCCTACACCTTTCCATTATCTGTTTACATATTTGTACCTCTATCTCACACTCGCTGTTGGGAGGCCTGTAGTACAGCCCCAACATTGTTACTGCATCCTTCCTGTTTCTGAGTTCTACCCATATGGCCTCACTGCTTGAGTCCACCATGGGGCCTTCCTTCAGTATGGCTGTGATATCGTCTTTGGCCAGTAATGCAATTCCTCCACCCCTTTTACCTCCCTCTCTATCCCGCCTGAAGCATCGATATCCTGGGACATCTAGTTGCCAATCATGCCCTTCCCTCAACCAAGTCTCAGTAATAGCAATAACATCATACTTCCAGGTACCGATCCAAGCCCTAAGTTCATCTGCCTTATCTACTACACTTCTCGCATTAAAACAAATGCACCTCAGACCACCTGTCCCTTTGTGTTCATCATCTGCTCCCCGACTACTATTCCCTTTAGTCACGCTGACTCCATTATCTAGTTCCCTACAGGCTTTAGTTACTACCTCCTTTCTGTCCAATAACCTGTCCAATATTTGGTTCCCATCCCTCTGCCACATTTGCTTAAACCCCCACCCACAGCATTAGCAAAGGCACCTCCAAGGACATTAATAGTCCAAGTCTCTGACCCTCATGGTTCATGCATTCTACTGAAAGGGAGGAAGAACCTTAGAAACCCTAGAGTGTGGGAACAGGCCATTCAGCCCATCAAGTCAGTGCTGGTGCTCCAAAGAGCATCAAGATCCAACTCCCTACCTTATCCCTGCATTTCCCTTGGCCAGTCCACCTAACTTGCACATCGTTGGCTGTGGGAGGAAACCGGAGCACCCGGAGGAAACCCACATAGGACACGGGGAGAATGTGCAAACTCCACACAGACTGTCACTTCAGGGTAGACTCAGATGCGGGTCTCTAGCACTGACCATTGCAATGCTCTGGTAGTGCCCTTCACTGGCAGTGATTCGATACTGTTTGTAAATAATGGTCCAAACATCCGTCAACAGGAAGTAGGACCGGCTGCTTGGACGCAAGTGCTGTCTGTATGTTTTGTGTTGTGTTAAGAGTTCCTCTTTTAGTTCATGTGTTGCCCTTCCAGGCCAAACTGCAACTGTTGTTTATTTGTGTTTTGGTACATTATCAATTCAGAAAAGTGGTTGATTCAACTTATCGTAGTGCTTCAGCTCAACAGAGAATGCAGTTCTGTAATTGTACTCATTATCTCCTTAATACCAATAACAGCAAATATTATACAGAACCTCTGTAGTTGAAGCAAAAACATGAAGAAAAGAATTATAATGCAACTGATTTAGTGCATTTACTTACACAAATTTCTTTTAAAAGGAACACAATTCAGAGAACACATCTGATATCTATTAGCAGCAACTGATTATTTAATGAGATATTCTGGTTTGGAAATTAAATGAATGAAAATGGCCAGAGCAGATGGAAGGAAAGAAAGATTTTCCTTGAGGGATGGTAAAGTATGATCATTGCTCATGACAAATGTTGGAGATACTTTATAGGTCTGAGGGTTTCTATAACTAGAGAAGCAGTGATGGGAGGGTGACCTTCAGCAGAGAAAAGTTTGAATCTGACAGGTTTTAAGCCAGGATGGAGTTGTGAAAAGGAACAAGAGGAAAGTTTGTGTTAATGATGTGAAAAAAGTGTTATTTAATAGGAAATAGGGATTATTGTTGTAAGGGCCTGGATTGGTGACTCAGTGGCTAGCACTACTCCCTCACCAGAGTCCCAGGCATGATTCCACCCTCAGGCAACTGTGCAAACTCTACATAGACATTCTCCCCGTGTCTGCACATGTTTCCCCTGGGTGCTCTGGTTTCTTGCTATGTCCAAAGATGTGCGGGTTGGCTGGATTGGCCATGCTAAATTGCCCTGAGTGTCTAGAGATAGGTGGGCTTTCCATGGGAAATTCAGGGTTACAGGGACAGGGTGGGATGCTCTTCAGAGGATCAGCAATGGGCCAAATGTTTCCACACAGTAGAGTTTCTACAAAGGTAACAAAGTGTGGAGCGGGATGAATACAGCAGGCCAAGCAGTATCTTCTGCAAAAGGGTTTCTACAAAATTGCAACTTGAAGCATTGCTTAAAAATAGCAGAATTGCAGTAATGAAAGGAAAGTAATAGAAAGAGAGAGGGATGGTGAAACTGAGGTCATGATCTTAATGAATGGAGGAAGAAGGTACTGGGGCTTTACATTCTAATCCTGCTGTTATTTCACGTGCCATTAATGATGCTTTTGTTTGGTTTTATCTGGAAACATGCTACTGACTTAAGCCTGTGTAATGTAAATATGTGTGTGTGTGTGTGTGTGTGTGTGTGTGTGTGTTTAAGTAAAGGTTATGGGGAGAAAGCAGGATTAGGCAATGAAAGCAGGATCAGCCATGATCGTGAGGAATGGCAGAGCAGACTGAAGGGTCCAAATGCCCTCCTCCAGTTCCTATCTTCTATGTTTCAATGTTATTTATTGTAAGTTTGGGTTTTTGGTTTGTGAGTTAATAATGTGGATTTCCTGGGTATCTGAAGTTAATAATTAACTAGTCAGTATTTCTGAAACTATGTTGATTTCATTTATTTTTTTTCTCTTTATTCATTCATGGGATGAGAGCACCGCTAGCTAGGCAGCATTTGTTGCCCATACCCCAGAAGGCATTTAAGAGTCAACCACATTGCTGTGGGTCTGGAGTCACATGTAGGCCAGACCTAGTAAGGATGGCAGTTTCCTTCCCTAAAGGGCATTAGTGAACCAGATGGGTATTTCCAACAATCAACAATGAATTCATGGTCATCATTAGATTGTTAATTCCAGATATTTATTGAATTCAAATTCCACCATCTGCTGAGGTGGGATTTGAACACAGGTCTGCAGAACATTATCTGGGTCTCTGGATTAACAGTCCAGCAATAATACCACTAGCCCATCGCCTTCCATCACCTCAGGTTTTGAGCTTTAGCTTTACAATTATTGGGCTATTGTATACATTAGGAAAGCTTTACCACCAAACATGTTCCTATTTAGAAGGTCAGGAAATGCTTCTTAAAGCCTAAGTGAAACATGTAATTTTTAAAGTTTTATGTTACATTTATAGCAGTACTGTGAAGTCCTAGGAATAGGATTTCTGTGTAGAGTTGTGTTCCCGAGAAAGAAAATTTATACGGTGAACTAGATTATCTTAGAGTAAACAGGTAGTTTTAATCCAAGATCAGAAATTTTGGGATGAAACCCTGAAGAGGTTACTTGAAGCTAGGTACATTAAAGTAGGTGTACGAAAGCTCTAAGAAGGATCTATCTGCAGTTCCAGTCAGAAGTTTGGAGTGATGAGCAACTTAAACCTACAGAAGTGTAGATGCAAGGACTCTGATGTGAGATTTGTACAGGTGGTATTTTGGGTAAAATGTGCCAAGGGTGTGTTTTGGGTATTATGCAAAAGCTATTTTGCTTTTTTTCAATTAATAAAGGAGTGTTTTAGGATCAGTAGGAGCATACTTTTACTGTGTGGTTAAAAATCTTTGACTTTGTATTATATGTGGATTGTTTGATATATTCTATTTTATCTTCATTTCTTCTGGAATAAATTTCTGTTTTATTGTTAAAGCAAAGTATGCAGCATTGTGTGCTTATGTTTCAACAAGGGACCACTTGGTTAAAACCCAGACGAGTCAAAATATGATGTATCAAGCCAGGTTCCAGTGTGGGATTGGACGTGCCCAGTAATAACCTCAGATGGGATCACAACAAATAGATAAGATGGAAGGAAAAATACCATGTGGAATGGCACCATTTCAATCATCGAGTGTCTTCATTTTGAGTTAAACAATCCTTAAATAAATTTGCTAGCCCAATTTTGTGAAAACGAGATGCTAAAAAATCACAGTTGTTATGTTACAAAAGGAGGCCATTCAGTCTATCTTATTTTTCTATCCTTTTGTGGATCGTGGATGCTGTTTTCTGGGTCAGCATTTGTTTCCTGTCACTAGTTGCCCCCTGACAAGGTGATGGTGAGCTGCCTTCTTGTCAGCTGCTACAGTCCACATGCTGTAGGTTGAGCCACAATGCCCTTAGGGAGGGAATTCCAGGATTTTAACCCAGCAGCGGCGAAAGCACGATGACATATTTCCAAGTCAAGATGGTGAGTGGCTCAGAGGGGAACTTGCAGGGGGTGGTGTTCCCATGTATCTGCTGCCCTTGTCCTTCTAGATGGTAGTGGTCGTGGGTTTGGAAGGTGCTGTCTGAGGGTCTTTGCCTGCACTGACCCTCCTACTTTGTACCAATGTCTGGTCTTTTCCTCATAATCCTGCACATTGCTGCTACAAATACAGAGAGTTCCCACGACTTGTGATGGAAAACTAGCTTAGAACTCATCATTTGGAGATATGGTTGTACTCTGTCAGTGGAAAATTTTGTTATTATGGGAAAGGAGTGGGTTATAATTCCCTGAAGATCGCTCAATCCCAGATATTATATAAGCTTATGTTTGGTAAATGTTTTAGCCTTGGGTTTCTGCTCCTTTATCATGTAGAATGCAGCCACAGAACTTTATTGCTTCTAAAGCATTTCACCTCACTGTAATTGTCTCCTCCTACTGTTAACATTAGGATGAGTTTTGTCAAAATCAACTGAGGTTAATGTTTCAATCAGTTGAAACCCTGTACTGTCATTCTAACAAGAAAACAAAAACAGAAGACACAATGTCTTTTCTTCCTCATTGTCTTCTCCCCGTGTGATTCTGGCTGAAGGAAATGACAGTTTCCAACCACATGTTTCACTGCCCACCACTGGAATATTGAACCATTAGCTGAGTTAGAACGAAAACAAGTATTCAGTTTCATCCGAGATAATGGGAACTGCAGATGCTGGAGATTCCAAGATAACGAAAGTGTGAAGCTGGATGAACACAGCAGGCCAAGCAGCATCTCAGGATCACAAAAGCTGACGTTTCGGGCCTGGACCCTTCATCAGAGAGGGGGATGGGGTGAGGGAACTGGAATAAATAGGGAGAGAGGGGGAGGCAGACCGAAGATGGAGAGAAAAGAAGATAGGTGGAGAGAGTATAGGTGGGGAGGTAGGGAGGGGATATGTCAGTCCAGGGAAGACGGACAGGTCAAGGAGGTGGGATGAGGTTAGTAGGTAGGAGATGGAGGTGCGGCTTGGGGTGGGAGGAAGGGATGGGTGAGAGGAAGAATAGGTTAGGGAAGCAGAGACAGGCTGGGCTGGTTTTGGGATGCAGTGGGGGGAGGGGACGAACTGGGCTGGTTTTGGGATGCAGTAGGGGAAGGGGAGACTTTGAAGCTGGTGAAATCCACATTGATACCATTGCGCTGCAGGGTTCCCAAGCAGAATATGAGTTGCTGTTCCTGCAACCTTCGGGTGGCATCATTATGGCACTGCAGGAGGCCCATGATGGACATGTCGTCTGAGGAATGGGAGGGGGAGTTGAAATGGTTCGCGACTGGGAGGTGCGGTTGTTTATTGCGAACCGAGCAGAGGTGTTCTGTAAAGCGGTCCCCAAGCCTCCGCTTGGTTTCCCCAACGTAGAGGTAGCCACACCGGGTACAATGGATACAGTATACCACATTGGCAGATGTGCAGGTGAACCTCTGTTTGATATGGAAGGCCATCTTGGGGCCTGGGATAGGGGTGAGGGAGGAGGTGTGGGGGCAAGTGTAGCACTTCCTGCTTGAACAGTTCATCCACTTTACCAACACCTTCCACCCCAACCTCAAGTTCACCTGGGCCATCTCCAACACATCCCTCACTTTCCTGGACCTCTCAGTCTCCATCTCAGGCAACCAGCTAGAAACTGATGTCCATTCCCCTATTCCCAATTCCTCTCCCTCCGCTGCATCTGCTCCCAGGATGAGGCATTCCACTCCCGCACATCCCAGATGTCCACGTTCTTCAAGGACCACAACAGTCCCCCCGCAGTGGTCGAGAACGCCCTTGACCGTGTCTCCCGCATTTCCCACAACACATCCCTCACACCCCGCCCCCGCCACAGTCTCCCCCAGAGGATCCCCCTCGTTCTCAATTACCACCCCACCAACCTCCGGATACAACGTATCATCCTCCGACACTTCCGCCATCTACAATCCGACCCCACCACCCGAGCTATTTTTCCATCCCCACCCTTGTCTGTCTTCTGGAGAGACCGCTCTCTCCGTGACTCCCTTGTCTGCTCCACACTCCCCTCCAACCCACCACACCCGGCACCTTCCCCTGCAACCGCAGGAAGTGCTACACTTGCCCCTACACCTCCTCCCTCGCCCCTATCCCTGGCCCCAAGATGACCCTCCATATCAAGCAGATGTTCACCTGCACATCTGCCAATGTGGTATATTGTATCCATTGCACCCGGTGTGTCTTCCTCTACATTGGGGAAACCATGCGGAGGCTTGGGGACCACTTTGCAGAACACCTCCGCTCGGTTCGCAATAAACAACTGCACCTCCCAGTCGCGAACCATTTCAACTCCCCCTCCCATTCCTCAGATGACATGTCCATCATGGGCCTCCTGCAGTGCCACAATGATGCCACCCGAAGGTTGCAGGAACAGCAACTCATATTCCGCTTGGGATCCCTGCAGCCCAATGGTATCAATGTGGACTTCACCAGCTTCAAAATCTCCCCTTCCCCCACCGCATCCCAAAACCAGCCCATTTTTTCCCCTCCCTCCACTGCATCCCAAAACCAGCCCAGCCTGTCTCTGCTTCCCTAACCTGTTCTTCCTCTCACTCATCCCTTCCTCCCACCTCAAGTCGCACCTCGATTTCCTACCTACCACCTCATCCCGCCCCATTGACCTGTCCATCTTCCCTGGACTGACCTATCCCCTCCCTACCTCCTCACCTATACTCTCCTCTCTACCTGCCTTGTTTTCTCTCCATCTTCGGTCCACCTCCCCCTCTCTCCCTATTTATTCCAGTTCTCTCTCCCCATCCCCATCTCTGATGAAGGGTCTAGGCCCGAAACATCAGTTTTTGTGCTCCTGAGATGCTGCTTAGCCTGCTGTGTTCATCCAGCTCCACACTTTATTATTCAGTTTCATCCCACTGGTGTAGCTCACTAGAAATCAAACCTTGCTATTACTGGTGCCCTCACAAAAGTTAAAGGTTTTTAAAAGCACTCAAAATTCTCCAATTTAATCTTCTTTTAGACCCAGGTCTAGAAAGCATGGGCCAGATTTCTGCACTTCACAAGAATTACTAGTTATCACAAGTAAGTAGTTTCTAGTACAGGTAAACATATTATGAACAGTTAGCATATTGCTCTAATAGCTAAATCACTAACCTCACTTATAAAACTTTCCCTACACATACAGGCATGTTACAGATGGAAGGGAAAACCGTGAAGGCAGCCCAGTAGTCACTGTCCATAGGGTTTGCTGAAACAAAACTTATGGCTTGTCAGGACTTGCTGTTGGCAATCTCTTTTTATCTCTCCATACTTGCCCAGCAGGAGACGAAGACGAATTGGTTCGCAACTTATAACATCTCTGATTTATTCATTAAAATTGAAGCTTACAGAGACTGTTGAAGCGAAATGAACCGGCTTTCTTCAGGCTTTGTTTTACTAATTGCTGAGGGAAGGGCGGAACCTTCTTTTCCAGAGGTCCCATGGCTTCTGACTAATCATTCACAACCACAAGCTGTTCAGCAACCTGGCAGCCAATCACATAGTTGTTGGCAGGCAGATGCCCTTTGTCATCGACAGTTGGTCACTGCTCCACAGACCAGTCAACTACTTGTTGCTGGTCAAATTTTATTTTGTACGTATTCCTGGCTCCAGCTTGTCTGCTGTAATCTTCCCCCATTGGTTGAGCAAACAACTGTGTAAGCAACACTGACAATGAGAGCTGGTCACTTGCTTTTAAAAGGTGTAGCAATCCCTTCCACAATCCATGGTTTTAAAGTAGTCCTTTTCCTATTGCAATCCACAATCAAACGTACGGGAAAATAAAGAGATGCGGTCTTTAAAAATGCAATGACCACAGGTCATTTTTTTCTTTATTTCTATGGATGTGGCCCTTGGGTGGTAAACTCAGCTGGCAGATGGGGTAGAAAATGAACATAATTTAATGAATTACCTCAAAAGCACATTCCAAAACTTTTAAATCATTTATTAGCATGCTTGCAGGTGAACAAGAAAGGTGTCGTGATCTCGTTGTCTAAGTTCATTAAGATTTAATTGTGCTTGTCTATCTTTGCATTTTCATTCTCAACAACAATTCTGAGTGTTGCTGTAATTAATTTCTACTGTCTACCAGTGTCAACAATCCCCCCGGGACTCAGCTTACACAGTACATAATCACACCCAACAACAGTATGCATTTAAAAAGCTTCGACTGCTGGGAATGATCCCATTAAATGTCTGAAAATCCAATGCTGAAGCTACAGCTGGATCAGATTGCAAACAAAAGTTGAAATAACTCCACAGAGGCCCGATATCCCATCACTAAGATATCCTTTCAACATTTTTTTATTCATTTGCGGGATGAGGGTGTTACTGGCTAGGCAGCATTTATTGCCCATCCCTAATTGCCCTTTCACAGCTGTGGGTTTGGAGTCACACGTAGGCCAGCTCAGGTAAAAGACATCAGTGAACCTGATGGGATTTTCTAACAATTGACAACAGATTCACGGTCATCATTAGACTCTTAATTCCAGATATTTATCAAATTAAAATTCCACCATCTGCTGTGGTGGCACCCTCAGAGTGAGCAGAACCCCTGACTCTCCTGTTTATAAATTTATTTTTATTAACCTATTTTCCCAATCACCCTGATCAAAAATGTTATGACACCGCTGGAGCAGGTGGGACTTGAACCCAAGCCTCTCAGTGCAGATTTAGGGACACTACCACGGTGCTACAAGAGGGACATTAAATTATGGAATTCAAATTGCACCATCAGCCATGGTGGCATTCAAACCCAGGGCCCCAGAACATTATCTGGGTCTCAGAATTAACAAAATCAGAATTCACATGCCACCAGGTTATAGTCCAACAGATTTATTTGAAATCACAAGGTTTCAGACTGCCACCTCCTTCGTCAAGTGAAGTGAGAGTGAAGCATACAGACACAGAATTTATAAGCAGAGAGATCAAGGAAAGAGAGAGCAAAAGATCATAAAAATGGTGCGAGTGGAGTGTCAAATAATAAGTCTCTGTAGGTGGTCAAAATTGTCAGATGGTGTGAGTAAAGTGTCAATAGTTGAAGCGAAGGGATGACCTATAATATGATGGGGTGATGTAGAGAAATAATGACAAAAAATTAAAAAGAAGGTGGTGCTGGATGGATCTCTGCAAGACATGTCAGATCATCGACATGGATACTACCATCACAGGTGGGAACACCACCGACCAGTGCATGGCAGATACTCATGACTTAGCCAGTGTTGTCCGTCTCATATTTGCAGGCAAGGATGCCCCAAGGCATGGTATATATAGTCAGTACGACAGTGGATGAATGGACACTGAGCAACAATCGCCAGAGGGAACACTTCAGCCACCAAAGATATTCAGCCTCCAGTCTTTCAATAAGTATTCTCCAGGGTTGCCTTCAAGATACACAACAATGCAGAATTGCCCAGCTGAAACTGATAGCCAAGTTCAGTACCCATGAAGACGGCCTCAGCCATAATCTTGGGTTCATGTTGTGTGACATGTGACCCCGCTCCAACACTGTTCTGTATCTGTAAAATCTTCCATACTGTCCTATTTTGACAATATCACCTTGGAAAATTGTTATGATCTCTCTTCCTTAATTAGTTTGTACAGTTTTGGATTACTTGTTACTTTGGTTAGACCCTCGGCATGCAACTCTTATACCTAGCATGTTATTTCAGTCATCTGGTTAGTCTCCAGTGCCAGCTTATTTTTAATTTTTTTGTAATTATCTCTCTGCCTCATTTAATCAGATTATAGGTCATCCCTTTGCTTGCTGTTCAGCTGTTGACACATTACTTAAACTGTCTGACACCTTTGTCCACCTGCAGATACTAATTATTCGACACTCTACTCGCACCATTTGTATGATTTTTTGATCTCTCTGCCCTTGATCTCTCTGCCCATAAATTCTGTGACTGCATGCTACACTTTCACGTCACCTGTTGAAGGGGCAACACTCCACAAGCTTGAGATCTCAAATAAACCTGTTGGACTATAACCTGGTGTCACGTGACTTAGAAATTTGTCCATCCCAGTGCAATGCTAGCACCTCAATATCTGGACTAACAAGGCAGCGATAATGTTACTAGCCCATCGCCTCCTCCATAAAGTTTTTTTTTCCCAAACCAATTCACCAATTTTTCTGTCTTTCAGACCCAGGTTGACTGAAAGCACAGACCAGATTTCTGCACTTAACAAGAATGGTGATTTATTATGGATAAATAGATTGTAGCTACAGATGAACAATAATGAATCATTGACATATAACTCCACTCATCAAAATTCTAACCAACTTATATAAATGCCCCCGGTACACACACAAAAAATTGGTGATCATGGTAGAGGGAAAGCAGTTCTATGGATCCTGTCCCCAGGGTTCAAAGAATTCCTACAGTGTGGAAGCAGGCTATTCGGCTCATCAAATCCACACCAACTCTCCAAAAAGCATTCCACCCAGACCCACTGACCATGCATAACACTACATTTCCCATGGCTAATCCACCCAACCTGCACATCCCTGGACGCTATGGGCAATTTAGCATGGCCAATCCACTCTAACCTACACATCCCTGGACATTATGGGTAATTTAGCATGGCCAATCCACCCTAACTTGCACATCTTTGGACTGTGGGAGGAAACCAGAAGACCTGGCAGAAATCCACGCAGACACAGAGAGAATGTGTAAATTCCACACAGACAGTTGCCCAAGAGTGGAACCGAACCTGGGTCCTTGGTGCTGTGAGATAACAGTGTTAACCACTGAGCCATCGTACTGTCCTTGCTATTCCTGGATCTTTCTTCTACAAGTTGGCAGACACTTCAAACGTGGAATAACATGCATCTTGCTAACCATAAAGAGATTTTTCTAGTCAGACCAGGAAGTGACATTCCTTTACCACACCAGATCAAGTGGGTCCTGGATGTTCCTGCAGTTAAAGATGATGGAAGCAGCAATCTTCAGCATGAGCAGCAGTTCATAAAGTGACATGAGCTGGTCCTGCTCATACAATACAGGGCTTTAAATTCAAGGAGTCAATAATCATGGGGCAGGGGCTGTGGCGTGGGGGAGGGGAACGGTGAGGCTGTGAAGAAAGTGGAGCTGAGACCATAGCCACATCCACCATGAACTCAATGGATGGGGAAGCAGGCTTGAGGGACCAAATGGCCTCCTCCTGCTCCTGATTCATATGTTCCTACGAAGAAAAAGGGGATTGCAAAAAAGCTGTTGTCCAGAAGAAATTTTTAAAAAATCATCTGGTACAATTGCAAGGAAATCTTCCACTGTGCTTTAAGTTCATAATTTTTAGGGATACAGCTCAAGTCTTTGTTGACATGGACAAGTTGGGCTGAAGGGTCTGTTTGCATGCTGCATGACTCTATGACTGACTAAGTGAGTGTTGAAGCCTATCATGGTTGGAAATGGAGAGGTTTTTTGTCCTCCTGCCCTCTTTTGCCTCACCATTGGCAGCAGTGATTTCAACCTCACTTTCTTCACCTCTGAATCTCTTGGTGTCTCTATCTTCCTCTTTATTTGCATATTTCCCTTCCTTTACCCAGCTTCCGGTCGTGCCTTTTAATTCCTCCTTCCTGGATCCAATCTTTGCAATTTCTTGCATCTCCTTGGGCCATTTACAGCCTGATCTATAAATGCAGTGTTAATGTTCGTATTGAACCATGCAAGAACTAAAATAAACTTGCAGTTAAATAGTGACTGCAGCATGCCCCAAAGCACTACACCAAAGCCGGGTGAATGGCTTGTTTGCAGCGCAGAGTGATGGTTTGATGTCAGTGCGTGTATTTACTGAGGTTTCCATGGAGGGTTTGTCTCTTATAGCCCACCTCCTGCCTGACGTGTAGTGACTATCAGCTAGATGTCTCAGTCTCAGTTTCTCTCTCTATCTCTCTCTCCTCTCTCTCTCTCTCTCTCTCTCCTCACTCTCTCTCTCTTTTCTGCCTATCTTTCTTTCTCTAATGAAACACCAGACTCTGGTAACTTTCACGTCACAGCCAATGAAACGTAGTCACTGCCATGGCAACAAATCTGCGCACAGCAAGCTTCCACAGACTGCAGTGTGTAATGATGCTGTCACTTTAAAAAGGTTATTTTGTCCTGTGTTTTTGTCTTGAAGAGAGGTTGTGAAGGTAAAAGTGCCGAAATGGCTACTGAAAATGTCTTAAGTAAATAACTTAGGAGGCCTTTAGGTTTTTTAAAAACAGTCGTAACGGTAAAAGAGGAGTAGCCAGCTCTCACAGATCAGGCTATCTAGTTTTTTTTTAGCTGTAGCAGTCAGAAGAGTGGAAAGCTTCCGTGAATGATTCCTAACTGCTAATTTCTCTGAAATCTCTCTTGATGCTGTTTCCTCCTGGATTGGAGAACTGCATGCAAGAATCTGTGTCTGAATTTACCTTTTTTTCCATGTGATGTTACTATATTGGAACAGTTCATTGGTAACAGGTAGTGTATACAAGAGTTAAATTATTCTAGATTCTCTTTCTTTTGTTTGTAATTTAACTACAGTGTTTAAATAAATTGTTTTGCTTAACATTGAGTAGTTTGACCATTCGCATCACATCTGGGCATGCACTTCGAGCTGCCTTTACAATAAGAAAAAGTTAGGGTCTAGGCTACCTCCTCAAAATATTTTTAGGGGATCTGGTCTGGTCCATAACAAGCATAATAATGAACTTATGCTGAACTGCTCTCAACCTACTGAGAGTGCAGTGGACACACTGTACAAACTTAATGTTCTGAGGAAGGATCACCAGGCCTAAAATGTTAACTTTTTTCTCCTTCACAGATGCTGCCAGACCTGCTGAGCTTTTCCAGCAACTCCTGTTTTTGTTCCTGACTTACAGCATCTGCAGTTCTTTTGTTTTTTATGATAATGAACTTGTAGCCTTTATCTATGTATCTTGATTGAGGGTAAGTATTGTCCAGAACTGGAGTGAGGTGGGGGAGTGAGGTTTGGGGGCAGAGAATGCTGTTGTTCCTCTTTGAAACAGTAGCAAGCAATCCTTTGGATCTAATTGACAAATTAACTGGGGGATCATCCAAACGACAGGGCAGCACTCACTTTGCACTGCACCAGAGGCCCCCTTGATCTTTTGTGTATGGTGTTCAGAATCTTCAGATTACTCACTTGTCATTCTCCTGAATATCCATTGTGGGTATTTTCTTTACAACCAGAAACACACATTAGAAATATGGCCATTTGCTTTTTTCAAAGTTAATCGAGCACAATGCACTTGGAAATACCTGACCTTTCTTCCAATTGACAAAGCTCTAACCCGAGCAGATAGAACTGTCCCTGTGTGAAATGTAGTTTGAGGATGAATAGCTGAATTGATTCACAGCTCCACATGTACTTCGCTACATTTCATCAACACTCTTAGTGCCAACAGTCTTACCTCGCAAGTTCATCTCCATTCAGAGCTGAAATGGAGAGCCAAAAAAATTCAATGCACAGCCTGCAGAGGATATTGATGAAAGAAATGCTTTGTATTGCTCACAATAAGTAATCCGCTTTCAATTCATTTCATAAACTACTGCCCTAAACTAAGGGATAAATGTCCCTTTGCATGTGGACTGATGCTTACGCAGTATATTTTCCATCCTTTACCTATACTTAGGTTCAGGGCATTTAGTCACATCTCTGTCTCTTGGCAGCATGCAACAATTCATATTGCAAGTGATATGCGGACATCAATTGAAATAATTGAAGTACGAGGTTCATTTGCTTTTTCTTTCACGTCATAGTTGAACACCATCAAAAATGATAAGCAACAAAAGTGGATAATGGCCTGTTAGGCAAGCTCCCAAATAACAGTTGGTGTCCATGGAACTGTGAGAAGAAGGCAAGATATATACTTGGTGAGGAATTAAATTAAATGCCAGGTTTCCAGGCTATACGCAGGCCAATGATGCTAAACTGAGCTGCTCTCAACTGACTGAGAGTGCAGTGAACAAGCTGCGCAAACTCCCACCAATGCAAATGGAAATGGCACAATGTCCGAAATGTTTAGTTGGCCCGCTTTTGGAGAAGGTGAGAAAAGATTTACCGGGGCGGTGCTGGAAATGGAGGGTTTGAGTTATAAAAATGGGCTGGGACTTGCTTCACTGAAGCATAGGAGTTTGTGGGGTTACTCTATAGAGGTTTATAATATCATGAGGAACATAGATAAGGTGAATAGCAAGGGTTTTTTTCCCTCTAGGGTACGGGAGTCCAAATTAAGATGGCATACTTTTAAGGTCAGAGGAGAAAGATTTATAAGCGACCTGAGAGGCAATTTTTTTCATACAGAGAGTGGTGTGTGTATGGAATAAGCTGCCAGAGGAAGTGATGGAGGCTGGGACAATTATAACATTTAAATAACATTTGGACAGGCACATGAATAGGAAGGCTTTAGAAGGATATGGGCCAAACACAGGTAAATGGTTTAGATTGGGAAACTTGGTCAGCATGGATGAATTGGACTAAAGGGTCTGTTTCTGGGCTGTATGACTCTATGACTCTGGCAGTCCTCAAACATACATACGTACACACACACACACACACACACACACACACACACACACACACACACACACACACGCACGCACGCACGCACGCACGCACGCATACATGTAAACAAACCGGACTTGCTGGAGATCTGAAACAAACAAAAGTAGAAATTGCTGGAGATCCTCAGCATGTCTGGCAGTATCAGTGGAGAGAAAACTGACCTAACATTTCAAGTCCAGTGACCCTTCTACAGAACTCTATATATGTATATATATATATATATATATATATATTTATACATAGTTATATAAAAGAAAAGGAGGATTTAGGAATTCCGGTGCTCTACTGGAAAATAAACTCCTTGTGAAAGTAGAGTTTTCTTATTGATGTTCAAGTGGAAGCTACATTATATCGAGATGTTAACTGACACCATTGTTCTGATGATGATTGTTTGCTGCTAAATATGCTCACAACATGAGGCTGATTTTTGAAAATTAAAAAATTTTTCACCAATTTAACACCAATGTATAGTGCATTAAAATTCTTCTTATTAGTAGATTTTGGTAAAATGTTTTTATAAGAGATATTGCTGCTCGCGCAGATTCTCCTAGATACCAGCAAGCACAGCTTACATATATTTTAGGAGGCATTTCTGTGGAGACAGTAATGCTGTCACTGGGCTAACTCAGAAGTCACACTACACCAGGTTATAGTCTAACAGATGCTCCAAAAGCTTGTGAATTCAAGAAAACCTGTTGGACTATAACCTGGTGTCATGTCACTTCTGACTTTGTCCACCCCAGTCCAACACCGGCACCTCACATTGTCACTGGGCTAGTAATCTTGAGGTCAGTTTAAAATATTTTCTAATCAACCTGTTCAGAGATGTTAGTACAGGCACTACCATTATATCACAACAGCCCCTAAGGGCCAGCTTTGAGTTTTTAGCTCAAATCGCATGCGGCAGCAGGTGGAATTAAAACTAAATTATTTAATCTGGAATATAAACCTCATCCTCATGGATTAAAGATGTCTCGCTCATTGACTGCTGAGAAAAACAATCTGATTTAGAATCACAGGACTGTTACGATGCAGAAGGAGACTACTCGGCCCATCTTGCATGCACTTGTTCTGTTCCCTTTTGCCCATCTCCCACCTTTTCTCCATATCCCTACACACCATTTCTAACCAACTAACCATCCAATCTCCCTCTTGAATACCTCAATTCAACCTGCCTCCACCACATTTCCGGGCAATGCATTCCAAATCCAAACTACTCGCTGTGTGAAAAGTGCTTCTCTTCTTTCGTTTGCATATCACTTTAATTCATCTGATTCACTATTGTCCTCCAGGGAAAAACAATATGCTGTCCTATATGTGACTCCAAGTTATATAGAAATGGGAATGAATCTTAACTGCTCTCTGGCACAGTCCTTGGAAGCAAGTCCAAGGGCAATTAGGGGAGTGCAACAGCTGCTGTTCTTGCCACTGATACACATGGAAGAATAACATATGTTTGATTAATTGCCTGGGGCAGAATTCATGCATTATTTTTGTGGGTAAACAAGGTTCCTCAGAGCATATGGGAGCATGCCATGAAATGAAGAAAGGAAACCTTTAAGCAACAGAGACGAGCTCTCTGGTAACATTGTGACAGCAAAGCGAAAAGAGGCAAAGGGAAAAAATAAGCAAGTTCAGCCACCCAAATGAATAAGCACAAAGCAGATATAAGGTTACAAGTATTCTTTAAGGAGACTAGAACCGTTCAAAGGACTTTGAGTGCAATCACACTAATGTACAGTTGTAGCAAGGCTTCCTAACTCTTATACTCCATCCCTCTTGCAATAAAGGTCAACACTCCATTTGCTTTCCTAATCACTTGCTATACTTTTGTTATTCACTCTCAGGGTGTGGGTGTTGCTGGCTGGGCCCAGCATTTATTGCCCATCTCCAGTTGCCCCTTGAGAAGGTGGTGGTGAGCTGTCGTCTTGAAACACTGGTGGCCATTTGTTTAGGGCCTTCCAAAGTGCCCTCAGGGTGGGAATTCCAGGATTGTGACGCAGCGACACTGAGAAAGGGGCGATGTATTTAGGATGGTGAGTGACTTGGAAGGGTAGTCGAAGGGAGGATGTTCCCTTGCGTCTGCCGCCCTTGTTCTTACAGGTGTGGGTAGCTATTCCAAGTCTCCCTGATTTGGAACGAGGCCGTGTTCTCAATAGCCGAGAACTTCTTGAGCTATTATAATTGGAAAGTTAAAGAAGTTTTTATAGCTTTACTGTTTCATTAGGTGTGGGCGTCATTGGGCAAAGCCAGCTTTTGATGCCCATTCCTAACTGCCTTGAACTGTGTGGCTTGCTAGGGCTATTTCAGAGGGCAGTTAAGAATCAACCACATTGCTGTGGGTGTGGAGTCACATGTAGACCAGACCAGGTAAGGATGGCCATTTCCTTCCCTGAAGGGCATTAGGGAACCAGATGGGTTTTCCCCAACAATCGAAAATGGATCCACAGTTACTACTGGACAGGCTTTGCTTTGATTCTGGATTTATTTATTGAGTTCAAATTTCAACATCTGCCATGGTGGGATTTAAACCTATGCCCCCACAATATTAGCCTGGGCTTTTGGTTTAGTGATCCAGTGAGATTGCCATAATACGACACCATTTCTCAAATCGCACCTGAAATTTCCTGGGAATCTGGATGAACATTAAAATTTGGTATAAAACAAGCAGTGATAATCTGGGCCTAGAGAAATGGAAAAGTTACACTACATCCTATTGTAAAAAATGTTATTTGAAGCAAACAAATAACCATTGCAGGCAAAATATGCTTAAGAAATGCAATCATAGAAGGATTCCCATTATTAATGGGACTCAGTGTAATGTCTTCTTAATATTGAGAGCACAAATGTCCGGGTTGGGGGTGGGGGGGGGGGGGTGGTGTGAGAAATTTATTTCTAATTTCTAAAAGAATCATTTGGAAACATCAAGCTGTTCTCAAATGGTTAGGTGTAAATTCAGTTCCATTCAGGAAATTTACATCCATTGTTGTGCATCTATCTTTGTAGCCCACAGAAAGGTCCTTTAGATTATAGCTACAAGCAGGCAATAAATCATTTCACTGTTTCACACCCTTCTCATTGGTGCCAAGGAACATATCTCTAATGTACAGTAGACCGTATGAATACTGTAGAGCTACATAAAAGACAAAAAGCATTTGCTTCAAACCAATAAATCTCTGATTTATCTTCTGCATATGAAATGTTAGATAAGCTGATAATGTTCGAATATAAACTGGCCGTCTTTCTGCTCGCTACATGCTGGAAGACCTTTGATTTGTCCCCATCTATGACACAGGAGTGTAATTAATTTAAACTGGTGACAATTAATGTCTCTCTGTGTGTAATGAAACTGGAATGTTCCCAACAATTAATTTTCTGGACTTTAGTGATTAGGAGGAGGCATTGTTCTTGTTAAAAAGTGATTTGGTGGAATGTGGGCATCGCTGACTGGGCCAACATTTATTACCCATTCATAATTGCCCTTGACAGCAGCTAAGACACACTACTGTGGGTCTGGAGTCACATGCAGGCTAGATCAGGTAAGAATGGCAGATTTCCTTCCCTAAAGGACATTAATGAATCAGGTGGGTTTCTACAACAGACAATGATAGCTGTCTCAAACACACACGCAGATACACACTCACATGCACACGTTCTCAAATACACACAGATCTGCACAAGCACATACACGCACACTCACCCACACATGCAGTCACATGCACACTCTCTCAAACACACACACGCAGATATGCACAAGCACATACACGCACACTCACACACACATGCAGTCACACGCACACACTCTGTCAAACACACACATACAGACATGCAAAGATCAAAACATTTCTGGGCGTAAAGATAATCCAGGGAAATGGCTGTAACATGGACCTCAACAGGCTTAACAGTGGCAATGCCATTGAACATCTTCGGGTATCGGTAAGACTTCCTGTTGTTGGAGATGGTCATTGTCTGGCATTTCTGTAGCACGAACGTTACAACTTACCAGCCCAAATCTGAATGTTTCTCAGGTCTTGCTCTATGGAATGGTAAACTACTTGCATATCGGAGAAGTTGTGAATCGTTCTGTATATTGTGCAGTCATCACCAAACATCTCCAGCTTTCACAGGAGGGGAGGTGGAAGTCAGTGACCCTGGCAGAACACAAACTGGGCATCAATGAGCCCAGCACTGTTGATAATCCCTTCTAACACTTTGCTGATGATCGAGCGAAGGTGGATGCAATAGTAGTTGGCTGGGTTGGATTTGTCCTGCTTTCTGTACAGGACATACCTGGACAATTTTCCACATCATTGGGTAGATACCAGCGTTGTAACTGTACTGGAACAGCTTGGCTAGAGGAGCAGCAAGTTCTGGAGCACAAGTCTTCAGTACTATTGCCAGAATGTTGTCAGGGCCTGTAGCCTTTGCAGGATCCTGTGAGCTCAGCTGTTTCTTAACATCACATGGAATGGATCAAATTGGCTGAAAATTGGTATCTGTGACACTGGGGATCAGAAGGAAGCTGAGATAGATCATCCACTCCACACATCTGGTTGAAAATCAATGCAAATGATACAGCGATAGCAAGAACTGCAGATCCTCTGATGCTGCCTGGCCCACTGTGTTCCCCCAGCTCCACACTGTGCTGTTGCAAACAATATAACCTTTTGTTTTGCACCAGTTTGCATGGGGGCCCACAGCATCGGCAGTCTTGGAACTTCTTACTCTGATTAAACTGTGCATCTGGCACTGTGGGACACGGAGACTGAGCTACAATCTGATCAGTGGGGTCTTTTTTCTTTATTCGCTTAGGTGACTAGACAGCATTTATTGCCCATTCCTAATTGCCCAGAGGGCAGTTAAGAGTCAACCACATTGCAGTGGGTCTGGAGTCACATGAAGGCCAGACCTGGTAAGGATGGCAGTTTCCTTCCCTTAAGGACATTAGTGAATCAGCATCTTAGGAGCACAAAAGCTGACGTTTCGGGCCTAGACCCTTCATCAGAAAACCCTAATCTAACCCTAACCCTAACTCTAACCCTTTTCTGATGAAACGTACGAAACGTCAGCTTATGTGGTCCTAAGATGCTGCTTGGCCTGCCATGTTCATCCAGCTCCAAACTTTGTTATCTTGCATTCAAGTCATCATCATTTTCAGACATTCAAATCCAAACGTAATTTTTCAATTTAGAACTCACTTTTCACATTCCCAACATGAAATACTGTGGATGCCGGCGATCTGAGATAAAAAAGAGAAATTGCTGGAGAAACGCAGCAGGGCGGGCACAATCTATGGAGAGAGACTCAGAGTTAATGTTTCCAGTCGAATGGCCCTTTGCCTGATTTAAAGGTCAGCTGGTGTTAAAAATTATTGGGTATGGGCGCTTGCTATTCTCCAGAACTCAAGAGTGTTGCTGAAAGAAGGTACGTTTTATTGATATTTTTCATCTTGTAATATTCAGGACTATTCACAAGAAATACCAATGTAAAGGGAAAATGACGTTTATACAATATGTGGGGAGAGTACTGTTTGACTGGCAAGTGGGCTTAGATTAGGGAAGTGTTGCCTTGGAGAATGCACCAATTAATGATGACCCGTTATCCAGACACAGCTATTTGGGAGGGTGTTCGAGGATATAAAGGACTAGCTGCTGCTTTGGAAATTGCTGCCAGGTTTTATTTCAAGGCAGCTGATGTAAATGGGATGGCAGGGCTTAGTCGAAGAGAGCAAAAGTCATTACATTGGGCATGCTGCCTTGTATTCCCAAGTCACAATGCTCTGCCTATTCTAAACAAGGAAGAAATAATGAGAGTTTCAAATTGCCTTGATGACGTACAGTGATATCAACAGTGATGTTCAAAGTGATCTATCCAGGGTGTTGAAGCATAAACATGCATCCTGAAGTACCATCAAACAGAAGTATTACAAATGTGGAGCTTATAATGCAAACACATAAAGCAAATTATTAACTTTTAATGGTGACCAAATTGTTAGCACATGTTCTGCTCCCCCATCACAGAACCTTGCATTACCCCAAAGCCAATACTGCACTTTGACTTTTGCATGTGTTTTGCCACCACTGCTGTAACATTAATTTATAATGTAGTTTATAATGGTCTCCGATGTAAGACCTTAGCAAAGCAACACTAATGTCACTCGAGTACAAGCTCTGGTCACTTTTCTGCAAGATTGTGCACTTATGACACACCAAAATAACTTTCCAGATCAGGTATATCTCCAAATATTTGTCTGACTTATTTTTTCTCTTTACATGATAAATTGGAAGATTGTTGCCACCATCAAATTCAGCAACGCAGCGATTAGCTCAGACAATGGCCTCTCCATGTCTCCTCCAGGTTAATAACTCTGCCTTCTGCGCTGACATCATCGAGGAAGATAATGCCAGGGTAAAAGTCTATAAATAAGAGTGATATTATTTGCCGAGTTGCTTCCTTTCCTTCTGATTTATTGTTACACTCTCACTCATACTTCTAACAAACAGCGTGTCTAAAGAAGCTTCTCATTTGCAGTCACTGTGAAGGATGATGTGTTGACCCGGCAAATGTCACAAACATAAGCCATGCTGGCTCACATTGTAATAAAGTTCCCCATGAAAGAATTTCAAGATTAACTTTGTAGCATTTCAAAAAGATTTTTGCAAACCCCTGCAGTGGAAACCAGCCCATTTTGATAGTCACCCATCTGCCAAGATTTTGACTAAGAATTGGGACTAAAGATTAAGCCTCTTTCGTATGTCAGTTACTTGCAGTTGTCAATTTATAGACTTTTCGATATTTTCTAATCAACCTGTCTGGTCATGATATGCCACATCTCTGGAGCAGGTGGGAATGTGAACACAGGCTTCATGTCCCAGGGGTGGGACATTGTCATTGCACCACAAGCACTCTTATTTGTAGGCTTTTATCCTGGCATTATCTTCCTAGATGAGGCCCTTTGCTAGTTAATTAGTTTGAAACTAAGCAGAGTTGACATGAGCTACATTAAAGTGGGATGCAAAAAGACAGTCAATGAATGTAGTATTTGAGTATGAGACTGAATGAGGTCTAAACATATCTGCCCTCCCTTTCAATATGGATGTCAAGGAAATTTTGATGATATGTGGTAGAGTATTCAAAGAAAAAAGAAGAGTGAACTTGTTGTGCTTCCATTTCTTCCAGAACGGAGAATCAAAGATGAAACATATCTTTGTACTCCTGTGTCTGTCGTTCCTTTGACTCTGTTAACACGCTCCTCCCCCTGTGCTGATGCAGAAACATCTCAAATTTGCTCCATTGGGCCAATTGGATGAACGGGATTTGATGTTTTTTGCAGACAGTAAGAAAAAATCCACACCATGAGCCCCCTTCAACTCAACAAAATAGTTGGCAGCTGTAGGTTTCTCAGGGCAATGCCTTAAGCAATCAGAGTCAACTTGCCAGATTTAAATTAAAATAAACCTTGGCAGTTAACTGTGCTTCATCATCTACTGATGCATTGCCATGGAAACATTTCTACCAATCAGGATCAAGTTTCCAACAGGTCAGTATGCCCTTCTCAAGCAGTATAAAAATATATTTAAAAATCATGCTGCAACTCCAGTAGGGAGCACAGCACTGTTAGTGGTAGTCAGTATTTCAAACAGATTGTTAAATTCTGGCCCTATCTACCCTAATATTGTGGCTGTGTTGGTAGCCTATAAATCATAAGATTTTGTGTCCAAATGCCACTCCGGAGTTCTGAAGGAATCATACTGGGGCTTGAGATATTAACTCCATTTCTCTCTCCTCAGATGCTGCCAGTGTTTGTTTTTTGAAAGGCCTCTGTGACACTGGAATTTTTTTTCTCCCTAGAAATCATTTGGCCGGAGATAACTGTTTGGTTCCTACTGGGGGTCCTTTGACTGGTGGCTGAATTGGGAAGTTCCTGGTTTTTCACTGGCCTTTGGTTGGACAATAAGAAGTCTAAGAGAAAGAGCTGCCCATTTGATCTCTCCCATTTCAGAAAACTGTCTTGCTGAGTTCAAAGAGAAACTTATTTGTTCTTCTGAAAGACTAATTGTAATTTCCAATCTGTATCTGTAATATAGTGCTGCCGGGAATGGAAGGTTTGGGGTATAAAGATAGACTGGGGCCTTTTTCACTGGAGTGTAGCAGGATGAGGGGTGACCTTATTGGGGTTTATAAAAATCATCCAGGGCATAGATAAGGTGAATAGCAAGGGTCTTTTCCCTATGGTGGGGGCATTCAAAATTAGGGAGCATGTTTTTAGGTTAGAGCAGAATGATCTAAAAAGGACAAGGAGCAATCTTTTAACACAGAGAGTGATTCATGTGTGGATTGACTTGCCTGAGCAAGTGGTGGATGCAGGTACAATTAAAACTTAGAAAGACATTTGAATAAGTACATGAATTGGACAGATTTGGAGGGATATGGGCCAAATGCAGGCAAGTGAGACCAGTTTGGTTTGGGAACATGGTTGGTGTGGACGAGTTGGGCTAAAGAGTCTGCTTCCATGCTGTGTGGCTCTATGTGCCAGATCATCCTAACATCAGACTTTAGAACATTCTACACTTTACTCTTTTGCCCTTAAGAATAAACCATTGGTCAAATGTTTTCAGAAAGCTGATGCCTACACAGCAATCTGCTTTCTCCCTCTTCTTTTCCTGAAGAATCTATTTGTTGTCTGTGCGTCTGGGGGATACTTAGGGGGATAAACATTGATACTTCCATATTACTGACTATATGTTAACCAGTTATTGCATCTTTATTCAATAAGTTCTGCATTAACAATAAACCAATAATTGTAAGAGCAAATTATTACAGATGCTGAAGTGTCATCAAAACTTGAAACGTTCGCTTGCTCTCTCTCTTTGAATGCTGCCTGACCCGACCCACTATGAGCTCTAGCATTTTTGTTTTCAGTTTAACCAATAATTGTGTTTATTAAGAAACTTGCTTGATCAATCTTGTTACAGTTAAATCCTGATATAGGTAAGGTATTTAATTGCCCATTTGGTAGCTGGAAGAATTATTTTTATATTGTGCTGTGATCCATGGATTGGCGGGACTAGAGCCAAAGTGCGGCCGTCTAGCTTCGTGCATTATAATCCCAAAGCTAAACCTGCCATGATAATTACTGAAATCAGCTGTAGGCCATAAGCACTCTGTCCTCATTCAAAGCATTCTAAATCTCCTTTGAAATTGCAGCTTTCACTAAAATCCAAGGATTATATATTTCATTTCTGGGACTGAAGTGGGAATTAGATTTTATTCCAGTTGATTCCAGGTAGCTCCTGCCATTCAGGAAACAAAGACAGGCTTTTGGTAAATATCAGACTAACGTTATTTGAAATTCATCAACTTCTAAATGTTTGTTAAATTAAGCCACTAGGATTCTGTGAATATGTGTGCAAGTGAGTAGATAAAATGGAATGAATGGTACTCGGTGGCCTAGCTCATGAATCATAAAGAGTTAGTATGCAGGCACAGTCCGCAATTAGCAAAATGAATGAGTGTTATCATTCATTGCAAGGGGGAATTGAATACAAAAGTAAGAAGTTGATAATTCAGGTAGACAGTGAATTGACAAAGTCATACCTGGAGTACAATGCATAATGTTGGTTTCCTCATTTAAGGATGGCTGTAAATATATTGGAAGTACCTCAAGAGAATATTCACTCAACAATTACCTGGGCTGGGTGGATTGCCTTATGGGGAAATGTTGGACAAGCTGGGCTTGCATTGACTGGAGTTTAAAAGTGTAAAGGATGTCTCAACTGAAATATAAGACCCTGAAGGGTCTTGGCAGGGTGCATGTGGAGAGAACCTAGAATTAGGGGACACTGTTGTTGTGTTGAGTCTTTTTGAAGGAATTTCCACCACTAGGCCCAGTGACTTTTCTTGCTAAATGTTACCAAACTCAGCTCTTTAACTACCTGCTTCAGCCCATGGTGCGCCTCATCTCCATTTCCAGACGCATCTTAACACGGGCCGTTCTCAGAACTCACTGCTCAGCTGGTATTCTGGAATTCACTGACACCTCTTGTACCCACACCATCTTAGAAAAGCCCATTATGTACCTGGACAAAGCCTATCAGTCCCAAGCTGCCCTGAGCAGTTCCCTGTATTTGTCCTGGGCATGGCAGGCAGAGGGGAAACCAGTTCCCCAATATGGGGACAGGATCCTGGATGTCTTGCTGGACAGGGTGGTGCAGAGCCAGGGCTTTCTCTTGTCCCAGGACTAGCAGTGGAAACCAAGGCATCAGACAATGTCCAGACTGGTCTAAGTTTGCCACCCAATCAGTGCAGCCTCTGGAGCAGTGCCCAGCCCTGTAGGAAGGAGGTCAATGACCATCTCCACTCTGCCAGGGTAAGTGCCACCATCTTCCCTCCGATAGATCACCCTCACTCTCCCAGCAAGGTTCATACTCCATCACTCCCACTATTACCTGCTACTCCCTCCCCACTCGCTGTCACCCATCCTAATCCACAACACTAACCCTCTGTGCTGCCTGCTCACTCACTTGCAATACTTTCTCAACCTGCACCAACAATAACAGCTATGCCCACCCCCTTTCAACCCCCTTAATACCCGCCCCACTCTCATGCCAGGCAATATAACACAATAAGGCACTCAGAATCAAGACTGGTGGCATGCTGCTCTATGTTCAGCTCCTTACTCCTTATTCTGACTCTGATTACCACAAGCAGCTGACTGACTGTGTCCAAGTCCTGGACTGGTATTGGAGACTGCCCTTGACCAACTGTGCCAGGACTCCTTGACCAAAGGCTATTCCCCCTTGACCTGACTGAGAGCTGCTGACAATCATGACAAGCCTCCTGTTCTTGCATCTATGCTGAATGGCAAGGTGAGACAGCTGTAATATGAGCCCGGTATCTCCTGTTGAGGAGGCAATGTGCAAAAAGGCAATGCAATGCAAGGCAGGAAATATCATGAGCAACCAGGTCAGGTCAGATTGAATGAGCACTAAGAAGCAAGTGAACAGCTCAGAGATATAGCCTGGTGTGGTCCCTGAGCTAGATGCATGTCCCTGACTGCACAGTGTCCTCGCTGTAGTGTTACAATGAGAATTACTGGGGCAGGCCAAGGTGCAGCACTGAAGGGCAAAGCATCCTGTAAGTGGATTGGAGATGCGCCATGAGGGTTCAAAAATACTGGCACATTAGATTCCAACATGGACATGGGGTGCATATGGCCAGTGGCCATGGAGATGTTAATGAGATGTTGGCACCCAGTATCCAACATGGAGATTCTTCAGACCAAGCAGCAGGTTGAATCCACCCAGGGTGTCCACCCTGGCTTCCATATCGTGTTTTCTCCAGCTTATTTGGTGAGTTTGGTAAGATAGGAAACTGAAAATTAATGAGGCAAATTGGGCAGTTAAAAGGGTGTTAATCAAGCAATTACCCCCCGTTAATTGGCTGTTTGTAATTGCCTAACAAAAATCTCATCATGGCACTTGTCAAAAGCATGGAAAATGGAGTGAGATACTTCCAACTAATGCCATGATGGGTGCTGCTGGATTTTTTGTCTGATTCTGCCACAGATCTCACCATAGACCATGTTGCTCAGACACTAATAAGATTCTACCGCAAGACTTTGAATATTTCTAAGGTAGTGGTGTTTAGATTCTTGAATGGTTGTGGGGGGAGGGTGCAGCAGGCAGGAATGTGGTGTATTCCGATCCACCATGATCTTATTGAATGGTGGAGCCAGATCAAGGGGCCGAATGGTTGCTAATTTGTATGTTCATTCATATGTACACGTCTCTTTCCTGTGTGACCTTCTGACAGTGCTGTACTGTCAGTCCAAGGACAGAATTGAGTGAGTAATGGCTAACAGAAAGCTAGGTTTTTTAAAAAAAAAATTCTACCATTAATCATGCCATCTTCTTCTTTCTGAGAGACACATAAATCAAATTGGCTTTGGTCGAATGAGAATATCAATGAAATGATGACATATGAAGAAGCAAATTAGGTGTCTATGATTGATGAGTGATAATGGGAACTGCAGATGCTGGAGAATCCAAGATAACAAAGTGTGGAGCTGGATGAACACAGCAGGCCCAGCAGCACCTCAGGAGGACAAAAGTTGACGTTTCAGGCCTAGACCCTTCATCAGAGAGGGGGATGGGGAGAGGGTTCTGGAATAAATAGGGAAAGAGGGGGAGGCGGACAGAAGATGAAGAGAAAAGAAGATAGATGGAGAGGGGAGTATAGGTGGGGAGGTAGGGAGGGGATAGGTCAGTCCAGGGAAGATGGACAGATCAAGGAGGGGGGATGAGGTGGTAGGTAGGAAATGGAGGTGCGGCTTGAGGTGGGAGGAAGGGATGGGTGAGAGGAAGAACAGGTTAGGGAGGCAGAGACAGGCTGGGCTGGTTTTGGGATGCAGTGGGGGGAGGGGACGATCTGGGCTGATTTTGGGATGCAGCAATGGAAGGGGAGATTTTGAAGCTCGTGAAGTCCACATTGATACTATCGGGCTGCAGGGTTCCCAAGTGGAATATGAGTTGCTATTCCTGCAACCTTCGGGTGGCATCATTATGGCACTGCAGGAGGCCCATTATAGACATGTCGTCTGAGGAATGTGATGATGTTTAATGTGTTATGATCGGCATGGAATTGCCATAGTTTGAAGCAACAGGTACAATTGTAAAGTAGATACATAAATACAAACTATCAAATCCTGGAGTACAGGAAGCCCATCATATCTGTGCTGGACTCTCAGAAGCTGTTTGATCCCACAGCCTGCTCTTTCCCCATAGCCCTGCAAGTATTTCTCTCCCTTTTAACAATTTGTCCAATTCTCTCTTAAATAAATAGTATTGAAACTGCTTGCACCACCCCTTTCAGTCAGCACTTCTGGCTAATTCCAGACCTTGCCACACAGAAAGATGTTTCACCATCTCCCCCTCTCGTGCCTCTTGCCAATATTGTATAAACTTCGTAAATTTCCTTCGGTGCAGAAATTTCAAAATCACCATCTGCGTGAACGTGAGATGAAAACTAAAATCTGGCCCCAGTACTATCAGCATAATAGAAAAATGTCCTTAGGTCACTTCTTAGGACAGTTCCTGTTCACAACTGTTAATGATGTGCTGAAAGTTTTGGATGAATGGTACTGACATTCATGGACCAAGCCATATGGCCCATCAAGTCCACACTGACACTTCAAAGAGCATTCCACCCAGACACCTCCCATCCCTAATCTACCTAGGCTGCATATCCCTGGATAATATGGGCAATTTACCATGGCTAATCCACGTAACCTGCATCTTTGGACTGGGGGAAGAAACTGGAGTACACGGAGGAAAGCCACACAGACACAGAAAATATGCAAACTTCACACAGTTGCCCAAGTGCAGAATCGAACTCAGGTCTTTGGCACTGTGAGGCAGCAATACTAAGCACTGAGCCACTCTGCCGATGATACAAAGATTTGTCTGAGTGCCGGTACCCTAGACAAGAGAACGTGAATGATTTGTTCTCAAAATCAGACTGTCATATAATTTGTATAAATATCATGTTATAGGACAGGCCATTTTTACTCTAAACAGTGTTGATGGGTGAAAATGTTCCAGATCCCTCCTCCCTCCGGACCAACCTCAGGGGACTGTCTCCCACTGCAACCCCCTCTCTCCCTATCTATTTCAGAATTCTCTCCCCATCCCCCTTTTTTGATGAAGGGTCTAGGCCTGAAACGTCAGCTTTTGTGCTCCTAAGATGCTGCTTGGCCTGCTGTGTTCATCCAGCCCCACACTATGTTACCTCAGATGTTATAGTCCACAAGGTTTTAAACTGTCATGTCCAACACCACTAAAATATGGAAAATGCTTGAAAATATATTAAAAAGTAATATGAAAGCTACGCAGCACCAAAGTAGCCTTGCATAATATTTCAGTTAGCTACACCGTCTCTATAATACCAGTTGTGATGTTCTCACTACTGGGTGGTATCTGCAAATCATCGAAGTGGTGGACATAGGTACAATTACAGCGTTTAAAAGGTATTTGGATAAATACTTGAATAGGAAAGGTTTGGAGAGATAATGGGCCAGGAGCAAGCAGGTGGGGCTAGTTTAGTTTGGGATTATGTTTGCCTTGGACTGGTCAGACTGAAGAGTCTGTTTGCGTGCGGTATGACCTGACCTACTCGTTTGATACTGAAAACACTGAGTTACTAATCCGCACGGAGTGCTGGACTTTCTTCATTCTACCGAATTGCCAACTTCAGGGTAATTAGGTGGGGTCTCTAGAACAATAAAATAACTCAACTTTATCCAGTCCTGGTGAAACATTTCAACACATAAATAGAACACTGGAAAGACTGAACATTTTTTACAATGCATTCATGGAATACGGGCATCTCTGGCTGTACCAGCATTTTTTTGTCCATTCCTCATTAGCCTTTGGAGAAGGTGGTGATGAGCTGCTTTCCTTTGTACTGCATAAGGACAATGACAATCCTATTGTGGGGTTGTGCCAGGATTTTAACCTAGCGACAGTGAAAGAACAGCAATCTATTTCTGAGCCAGGATGGTGAGTGGCTTGGAGGGGAACAGGCAGGGGGTGGTGTTCCCATGTAGCTGCTGCCCGTGTCCTTCCAGATGGTACGAAGGTACAGGTGTAGAAAGAAGGAAATGTTTACATTCGGAGGAAGCTGAGGGGTCCTGGTGCTTGATCACAGAAAAGTAACATGCAGGCATAGCAAGAAATTAGAACGGCAAATAATAGGTTAGCTTTACCACAAAGGGCTGTTTGTATAATTGCAGTAAGGCTTCCTAGCTTATGCTAAGTATGAGTGAGTGCACACCTGGAATCCTGTGAACAATTTTGGTCCCATCAGTAAAAGATAGGATATACTTGCCTTAGGGAGAGAGTATACTAATTCCTGGGAAGATTATCTCACAAGGAAAGTTTGAGTTGATGGTACCTATAGTCTCTGTAGTGGTACTTTAATTTAAACATATAAAATATTTAAGAAGGTTGACAGGTTAGATGCTGAAAAAAACTATTTCTCTCCTGGCTGGGGAAAATACAGCACAGCATCACAAGTCTCAGGTCAACTACTTAGGAGAAATTTCTTTGTTCAAATGATTGGAGACATGGAATTGTCCACCCCAGAGAAATGTGATTGTCCAGCATTAATGGGGAGATGGGGAAAACTGAGAGAAAGGCAGCATCTCCTAAGAAGCAGTATAAGAAGTCAGTGCAAATATCAGTGGAGTCCATGATCTTGAAAGTAAAGAGTCACAGATTGGTAAAGCTGCCATAGTAAGAGACAGTGAGGGTGAGAAGAGAGGGAGGTGGTGGTTTAACCTAATGGTGACCACATCTCAGGAAAGGTGAGAAAGGTTGAGGAAAATCCTCCACCATAACTACAGGCAGTGTGGGGATTAAACCCATGCTGTTGATAACAATCTGCACCACAAACTAACCCACTGACTCAGAAAGGCACCATATCTAGAAATAATTAGTTTAAACAACTGTTTCACCCTGCAATATCTCAATGGCAACTGTGAGATGAGGGTGCAGACAGAGTGTGTATATGTGTGTTGGTAGGGGGTGTGGGAGCAGAAGACATTTGAAAATAGGGGATAAGAGACAGGTTATACAAGAACAGGGCAAGTGTGCAGTGCACAGAATTCCAGGTCACCATAGCTGTCTTGAAGCTCACAATGCCAAAATTTAGCTTGTGACTCCACGTGAGATTCACATCCCACTTTGAGAAGCCCTGATCCAAATTGTTAAACTGGCTTAAAATGTGAGAGGTGACTCCAAACCAAAGTGGAAACGTAGGAGGTTTTACACATCTCGAGTTGATTTTCTTCCTGGTTGACAACCTGTCAACATATAAACATCATAGGGCCAATAACTGTGAACAATCGAAATTATGTCAGAAAGCAAATATTTTTGAGCGTGTCCAGAACAAATTGTCCTGGGAGGAACTTATTCTGTACTGCAGACCAATTTTGTTTTGCTATCCAGTTGGGAACCATTAACAAATGTTAAGAGATGAACTTGTAGATAATAGTTCAAATCCTTCAATCTGACTGCTTTCAGTAGTTTGGAAGCACAGCACTGTCAGCTCCGAGCTGCAAGATTACCAGCCTGCCACTGAAGAAGTCCAGTGAAAACACTGCAATAACCTAGACCTGCAAACACCAAAACAAAACACACCATTAATTTAGCCTAAGTAATTTTCAACAGAGCAAAAGTTCAGCTTTAGTGGGAACGAAAAATTGTAGTGCGGCAGGTG
Organism: Stegostoma tigrinum; assembly: GCF_030684315.1. Taxonomy (NCBI): domain Eukaryota; kingdom Metazoa; phylum Chordata; class Chondrichthyes; order Orectolobiformes; family Stegostomatidae; genus Stegostoma; species Stegostoma tigrinum. Next base: position 4,571,001 of record NC_081362.1, on the reverse strand, counting down.
AATTTTATTATTATTCCTGGAGGTACAGCAATTACTTCTTATTCAGTCACAATTTTTTCTTGTCTAGTCTGTAAGATGTTAAGAGCATCTGGATTCACGTTTTGATAATGATGTTGCTAACGTACGTGTTTACAGCGAAACAGTATTGTGAAAACGTTAAAATATTTTATCCCTGAACCTGGCCTGAAAAATCCATTAAAGTTGACTTTTCAAGAGCACAAAAGCAGTGGGAAACCTGAAAATATGATCCAGATCCGTAATGACACCATTTTAGCGCTGAACATAATTCACTAGTAGAGCTTCTGGACTGATAAATCTCCCTGAAACAGAGCGAGAGCTCCATTCAAATGTCACAATGTATTGACATGAGATGCAACAATTTTAGAACTGATAAAACTCCTGTACCAGTGGTCACTGTTGCAAAATAAAAGGTCACCCACTTAAGACAGATATAAGGAGAAACTGTTTCTCACCAGAGTGTTGTGTCTTTTGAATTCACCTTCTCAAAAGCCATTCGAAGCTGAGACCTTGAACATTTTTGAGGCAGAGGTGGCTAAATTTAATAAGTAAAAGGGTGAAAGGATAGGCGGGAACTTGGAGTAATTAGCTAGTTACAGTTTTGTTGGATGATGGAATAGGGCTCGAGTGGCTGAAGGGTCGTTTGCTTCTTAATTTGTATATTGTCCACGTGCAGTAACAGGGAGTTTGCCATTTCTCGGTTTAGCTAAAATCAAACCCACTGGCAACGTAAAAGGCCAAAAGAATTCTTGTTTTTTTTGAAGTGGATTTCTTACATTGGGGTTCCTTTATAAATTTTGAGGTTATGAGTTTAGCTTTTGACTTCAATCCATTCTGAAGACAGAAGTTATTTTTTCTCCTTGCAACTTAGCAGAATCAGGAGTTCAGTTCAGAAGGGACAACAGTTTTTTTTTCTTGAGGGGGGAACCGGTCATTCCAACTGAAGGGTGATCAGTTGTAGAGTTTCCAAGCTAGGAGAGTTTGTATTGAAGTCTTCAAGTTGTGTTAGAAAGTTTTGGCTATCAGACTTGTGGAAAGCTCATGCCAGCACAATTGGAAATGATTTAAGCAGGTGAGGTTAAAATGTAATTGATGAAGTAGACATATATTTCTCTGAAATTGAGCAGCCTGAAAAGGATAATGATAGGAAATGGCTTGAAACTTTGCTTTGCAGTTCATGTTAAGATCTTCCTAACTATCGCATTGGTAAAATATTTTGTGTGTAATAAATGTGCGATCTGTTGTTGAAAATCAACTGCAGCCTCATGCAGACATATTTCAGTGACATATTGTCACGGTAACCAACTGTAAAAGTTAGAGATATGATCTGGGATATGATTTGCCCAGTATTACAATCATAGTATAACAAAACATCCCAATGAAATTCCTACAAGAAACAAGATAGCTGAACGTATTCATCAACTAAGTAGTTTCAATCTTAATGGACACTTCAATCATTTATGAATCTAAAGATTATTAATCTTATCATTTTAACAATTACTCCAAAGTGATTTGGCCTTCAGCTCCCTATGACACAAGGGGCGTGAATTTCCAAACATAAATGCATTAGCATCTGAAAAGTAGATCAAGTAAACTTATTTGAATCCTTCTGTTATAGCCATTAGTTTTAAAAAAATATTTTTATGGGCCACAAGCTTAGATCTAAACATTAACTTAATATTTTAGATTCATTTGTGATTAATCTTCTTTTCCGGTTTTGCACTTAATGCCTTTGAGTTGGTCTGTCAAGTTTTCAAATATCACAAAATTACCCATCAAATCAACATTATCTGAAGATCAGGCATAATCTTACAGAATGGTGAAACAAGCTCAAAGGGGTGTACAACCTACTCCTGCCCCTGTTTCTTATGTTCTAACATCATGTGTGCTCTTAGTCTAATATCATTTTGAATCCAGCAAAACACTAAAAGGGGCGCAATTTTGAATCACAGAAAATGTGTGTGTAGGTTCAGCAAGCGACTAAGATGTCAAGTGGAATCTTGATGTCTATCGCAAGGGGAATGGAATTTAAATCAGTGTTTCAAGCCTTCTACTAGGCATTAGTAAGACCACATTTGGAGGACTGCGCTTAGCTTTGATCTCCATATTTATAAGGAAGGACAAGGGAGTGCACAATGAATGACAGGTCACCAGGATGTTCAGTGGAACAGAGGTATCTTGGGGTGCATGCCCACTGATCCCTGAAGGCCACAGAAAAGTTGATGGGGTGGTTAAGAAGGCACACAGGACATTCCATCGGTCGTGATACAGATTACAAGAGCAGGAAGGTCATGTTGGGGCTGTACAAACTTTCGTTCAGCCATAGCTGGGGTATGTGTGTAGCTCTAGTCTCCACACTACAGAATGTGATTGCGCTAGAGGAAGTGCAAAGGAGATTCACCAAGATGTTACCTGGAATGGAGTATTTCAGGTAGGTAGAGAGGCTGTTTTCTTTAGGGCAGACAAAGCAGAGAAGGCACCTGATTGAGGTGCAGAGGATTATGAGAAGTACGGACAGGATGGATTAGAAGCCACCACTCTCCTAAATTGAAGGGTTAATAACAAGGGGGCATAATTTTAAGGTGAAAAGCAGGAGGTTAGAGGAAATTGGTGGTAATATTTTTTGCACCCAAAGGGTGAAGGGGGCCTGGAATGCCCTGCCAGGTTGGGTGGTTAAGGTGGGGAACCCTACAATCCTTAAAAAGTACATTTTACTTTTTGTATACGTCATTACATCCAAGGCTGTGGGCCAAGTACTGGGAAGCGGGACAGGGTACAGACTCTAGGGTTAGTAGTAGAAGCAGTTCAGAGCATGTTCACTTGACCGATGCTAGGGATGAAGGGGTCAGCTAATGACCGAAGATTGATTTAGGAATAAGAGCTGAAATTATTGAAGCACAAGAGTGCGGGAATTTAACAGGGTGGATACAGACAGCATGGCTCCACTTATGGGGAAAAACTAAAAATGGGGGGCATGGTTTAATAATTGACTGTATGAGTTGCTTTTGCAATACAGCGACATTCTCACCATCCACACTGTCACTATCTTGAGACGCTGCACATAGCTGCTAGGTTCAGTAATACAGCAATGAAAAAAAAACTATTACAAATTAAGTTTCATCAATTGTTTCATTGAAAACAAAACTCATTTACAGCAAGATTGCAGACCAAGCGTCATTGAGTGAGGTGGGATCAGAGCAACAGCAATAGGGCTGATCAGGGAGGGGGCTGCAGAACCAACAACAGCACCGATGCACCCAAAGGCCAAGTGGGTTCCGACCTTTAGTTCCAGACATCGACAACATTGAATGGTGCAGACTTCCTGCTCCAATGTGGCAGCAGGTGATCATTAACTACTCAGAGTTTTAAGGAGAGAAAGATTTCTTTTCTACGGCAGGCATTAGTCTGTGCAATCCCCTTACCCAGTCTCCGATCTCTTTGGGAAGTTACAAATCTTTAAGGTTAAGTTCAACAGATTTTTGATTGATAAAGGAGACAAGAATCATGGGGGCAGACTCGAATGTGGAGTTGAGGCCTTCTTCACAGAATATCGAAGCAGGCCCGAGGGGCTGAATGGTCTGCGCCTACTTCAAGTGTCATTCTTCCACACTTTTTTTTAAAAAAAGAACATTAGTCTTTTGCTCCACAAACAAAAAAAAATACAAATTTTATTTCAATGAACAGGCTGCATATTTCTCACATTTCAAAATTTGAAGTTGCTGAATAGAAAATGCTGCAAGCTGAGAATAATATTCTGTAAGCAGAGTTCTTCCGAAGGCAAGGTGAGAAATTTGAGAAGGAGTTCTTGGCAAAAATATTCATTCCAAATTTATACTTTGGAAGAGACCAAGACTTTAAATGGAAGCATTATTAGACACAAGAGACAAACATCATCATTGTTATGGAATGAGCCATTTAAAAAACATTTTAATTCTTATTCTGAACATTAACGTATGATGAGAAATTCAGAAGATATTTTGAATGACTTGTGTCTCTGACGGTTGTTGTGGCTATTGTGTCTCTCAGAATGGTTAACTTGAAAACTAACAGACAGTAATCACACGCATAGTACGTACTTAAAAGTAAATTGCCAATGAACTACCACATCCTCATATATCAAATTTAAAATATGAAGTGAGCCAATACAGCGACTCAAGCCAGCAAGACAACGTGTACTTTGCTGAAAAAGACATTTTGTTGAAGTTTTTCTGACTTGCATTCATCAGGACAATTGGTGAGAATATCAATTCAACAGGAAAAACAACACAGGCGGTATGAGAGGAGAATTCAGATTGGTGGGTAAGTGGAGTCTGACTGGTTGATTCCTTAATGATGACTGACATCTCTTGCAAATTGCCCTGACGAATGCAAGATGAAACACTGTGGTAAAATGTGTTTCTTTAGCAGTACCCATTTGCATGTTGCCAAAAAAATTAAATGCAACCTGTATTGACAAATCTGTACACTAATTATTTTCCAGGCCAGCTTCATTTAAGCAAACTTCTGCATTATAAAAATAATTATTTCAAATATACATCCAACCTCCAAGGCAAAAAGGTGTTATGATTTTAACCTATTTTTGGTATATCTAAAAGCAGTGCATATTACAGAGAAATTCAACTACGATCAACAAAACTGCCTTTAAATGACGGAACATGAGCTTGTCATACCTAGGCAATTTTTCACTTTGATTTTCCACCATACCTCCTTTGGCACAACTAAACAGCCTCATCACAGAGAAGAAAATGGGCAGTTCCATTAGTTAACAGAAAGGGACAGATTTACTGGGGAGACAGACAGCGAAAGACTCTGCAAGTAGTACTTTACTGGCATATTCACTACATCATGAAGTTTGAATGTGGAAACATTTTTAAATTTACACAGTTCTATCCACTGCAATGCGAAACTCAGCATTTACAGTGATTTTCCAGCACTCAAGTCAATTTGTATTTACCTTTCCATCAGTTTTAAAATCACATCAATCTACGGGACCATCATTAGCATCAGCCCTGTCTTCAGTAACAGTACTGTTATAAATGCATACCCAGTTGGTGACCAATAGAAATTCTGTTGCTGGTGGGGGACTGCCGAAGGTCCCTTGTATCGAGTGCAGACTGCAGAGAGCCCACAGAGGTTCGTTTCTGTGTCACCTTGGCAGTTAGGTAGTCAGAGCTACACCAGCCAGAGGAAGGATGGCTGCCAAGATCAGAAGTTGAAATTAGCATCAGATACCTTGGTGCACGAGTGTACTGCTCCCATCTGAAGCAGTTCAGTCATGTAAAGCTGAACACCCCTTTCAATTCCAGGAATTCCACTGACACCACAGCAATTTGCAGGCATCTCTGCAATCGAATCAGAACTTCGACGTCAGTCACAGACATTTTTTCTTTAAAAACTTGTTTTATTGCTTTATATCTGAACTCAAAATGACAGACAGCTGGAAGGAGGTACATCTGTGCTTTCAGAATAGTGACAGGCATTAGGCATCCAAAAACATGGTTTACTCTGGCCAAAAAAACGTATATTCTTCACTGCCTCTTCATTACAAAGCAAAGCGTTACTGAGTAGTTGAACTCAGTTCCAGTGGGCATGCCTGAATCAGTTGACCAACGTGGCCATGAACTGCACAATAAACTCCAACGCTGCTGCTTTTTGTTTTGGCTCTTTCTTTACTTGCTGTTATGGTCCTCTTCATATGAAAGTCAAAAATCAGACTTTGCACTTAAGTTTTCCAAACCTGAGGATTCTTGTGCCACCAAGTGTAGCTTGCTCAGACAGCTGCAAAGCTCAGAAATATGTTCTTATTTTCATTACTGCAATGGTATCAAGAAACTGAAATATCACTCCTTAATGCTTGTCTAGCAACAAGCAAAATTCTGAAAACCGTATGTCCTTCTCCTGACTATCCATCAAAGCAGACATTGAAAATGCTCAGATTTCATTGCCAGAACTCACTCCCTGGATTAACAATCATTCCAATTTGACAGATGATAATTTAAACCTAGTTATGAATTCATGACAAGAGGGCAGTCATGTGATTCTGAACATAAAGTTAAAGCAAGCCAATAAACATCAGTGTTAGTGCAAACTGAAAGAAAACAGATTTTCTCAGTGCTCCAAATTAAAAAGGTACAAAAAACAAGTTTCATTTTTAATTTCTTACAAATCTATTGGCTTCTTTTGTTAGTGTTTCAATATCTTCATCACTCTCTGCACTTGGCTCCCAATCAGAATCCTCATCAGTCGGCTCCAGATCCTCCTCTTCATCATCAATAAAACTGTCATTCAGGTCATACTGGTTGGGTTCACCATCATCATCACTCTCACCATCCAGACCACTTTTATCTAGCAGAAGTAAAACATTTTAAACTAGCATTTATTGGCACATAATAGTTCCACAACAGAACAGTTGCCACAGCTCAAGAGTAATCACCCATTGTAACTAAAAGGAATGATGATGTCCCATTTGATAACATTAATTCAACTGGATCATAAGTCTGCTTCTGTTTGTAGTGTGAAGTTGCAAATTTTCTTCGATAATTCTGTTCATAGCTTCAAATCTTGCTGAAATGTTTGTTGGATTCAGATGCATCTCTGTTTTCATATTTCCCAATATCCCAATATGAATTTATGAAGAAGTGTGGGGAGGTGTGACATTAGGGTATTTAAAGGTTTAGATAAGACAATATTGCTTGGCAACAGATTCTAAGTGAGTTGTATGCATATATTTGTTATATTCTTAGTGCTCATTTAAAGAATATTGACAAAGCGGAGGCAGAGAAATGAGTCATTTGGCCCCTTGAGCCTGATCCATCATTCAATTACATTTTAACCACTCACTCAAATCTTAACTCCCTTTACCCGCCATTTGATCTGAATCGTTTGATGCCCTTACATTCAACAAAACGAAACAGACTTTGGTCTTGAAACTAGGCAGGTGTGTTAATATAAAAGCAAATAAGAACTGCAGATGCTATAAATCTGATGCCATGGTAAGTCTAGGTGGTCAAATTATTGAACTCGCTGTTTAGTCAAATCAAAAGACATATTCATCAACATACAAGTCGTCCAAGACAACAATTAAAAACTGAAGCACATTACGGAACTATAGAAAAATAAAAAATTAGGAGATTTGGCTAACTCAAGTTCTTCCTCCCAGTACATTATCTCTGGCATCATTTCACCATACTGAATATTAAATAACCACAGAATTCATATTGAATGTTGTGTAGTCTACAAAAGAATGTTATTATATCTGATGTTGGTTTGGTTTCACTTTGCTCTCATTTCAGTTTGTTTTTGGGTCCTACTTCCACATCAAAATGTCAAACTTTGAATGTGAGTATACCTTAATTAGGCTCTTTAATAAGGTCACTGCATAGAATCAAACATACTGTTCTGTTCCATAGCCTTTCTAATCCAAGAACATTAATTTTCTATAACAAAAACTGAACACAAGTGTGATCTGACAAGAACACTGTGAACTTTCAGCATAACTTCTGTAGACTCATCCATTATTATTTCAACAAAATATCTTAACCATTGGCTTTTCTAATCAACTTGTCAGAACACCGATATTATTGGCCTGTCTACAATTAATACTGGGTGACAATTTAAATCAAAAGAGCTTTCACAGCCTTTTAGAGTGAAAATTCTCCATATTTCTAGCACACCTTTTCTGTGATAGAGGGCTCCTAATTTCTTCTGTGATTGGCTATAAATTTTCAAGATTTTCTCCGAATTTCCTTAGTAGATGAAATAGCTTCTCTTTATCTTGACTCCTCTTATCCTTGCCATCATCTTTCAACCAAAGGACCAACATTTTCACGCAACCCGTCCCCATAATTTAACTCTTTAAGCAATGCCATAATTCTAATACTGTGCCTAAAACTGAATGTAGTTCTTCAAAAGGGAGTTTTAAAAATGCAGGCCTTGATGGATGTGGACATTGCTGACAAGGATAACATTTATTGCCTGTCCACAGCAGTTCCTTGAACTGAGAGATTTGGGAGACGATTTCAGAGGGCAGCTAAGTGACAACATTGCAGTGGATCTGGAATCCCAGTACACCAGAACAGGCAAGGACAGCAGATTTCATTCCCAAAAAAGGACATCAGATGAACCTGATAGACTTGTACAACAACGATAAAGTTCATGGCTTTATACCTTCAGAATTGTTAGACTGATCTTGTAGCCACAGTACCAGCATTGTTTCATAGCCAACTGATTACTTCTGCGATATCATTTCAGTTGATATGCAAGCAAACAATGGAGTTGATTGGCACACACAGAGGACCCACAAACAGTAAATGACGTAGATGACCAGATTTTGATTGCATTGTTTGGAGAATGAAAAGCTCAATACTCTTACCTTTTTGAGCCACTTTTCTCTTTGGTCTTCTTAATTCACTTCCTAAAATTAAAACGTTATCAAATAAGAAAAGCCAAATAACATGAATATGGCGACAAATTACAGCAATCTGAATGCTGGCACAAAATTCAGCTACTTTGAAGTGGAAAATTATTTGAAAGGTGGTAAGCTTATGTAACTAGTTAATGCAGGAATCACTTTCACTTATGACTGACTAAAATGGGTTCAGCATACTATTGATTCATCTTTAGAGCCTTGGTTTGAGATTTCCACTGAAGAACAACATTTTTCTCTGCTGCAGGAGCAAATTAATGCAAATGCTTGAATCTGTTCTGAAAACAAGAAGTGCTGGAGATCATAGCAGCTCAGGGCAGCACCCTGAGAGTTAAAGCAGGCTGGAGGGAGCAACATTTATGCAAGGTGGTGGTGGTGGGGGGTGGGGGGGGGAGGGGGTCGGGAAATGTGGAGTGGGACTGTCCTTTCCGATCTGCCATTCTCATATTCCTGATCACTTAATCTGCACTATCAGCAGTCCTTCTCCCCAAACACTTCACAGCAGTCCTCCTGTCACTTATGCATTAATGCAATTTTACGTCAGCTGTGATGAAGAGTCATCTGGATTCAAAACATTAGCTTGCCTTCTCTTCATGGATGCCTCCTGACTTGCTGTGATCGCCAGTATTTTTTTGTTTTCATTTTCTCTACTGGCTTTGGGCATCTCTATGAAATAGGCTTCAGCAGTCTTGAATCAACATCTTTAGGACCTGGGCACAAATTACAGCACTGCCCGAACTTGGCAGCAACCTGCAATCTCCATCAGGCAAGCTGTAAAGGGGATAGTGAGAAATGGGAAAAAAGGGTGATTGATGTGGTACAGACTGCTATTCTGAAGCTGACGTTGTTACCTTCTGGGAGAAATACTATACATCTGGCTGTAATAAATTTGGTCTGACTGCATTTAATTCTGAGCTTAAGTGCTTGAAAGAGGTAAAAAAAATGGCCTCCCGCTCTTCAATGGTGACATTCCAGTCACTGCTCAGCATCAAATCATGTTTTTATGTTATAAAGAGACACTGTCTCTTAGGTGCTCACCAGTCTATATTGTAGTGCTGGTAACTTTATTTACCATTCTCTAAGAACAAAGCACATATTTAAATACTAACTGCAAAATAATTAAGATTTATACACATTTTGCTTGACCATACTATACAATTAATGAAAAAAATACTGCTTATCTTGAGTTAAAATAAGTCTAGAACCAAATTGTAGTATGATGGGAATGAATGTATCAATTGTGACGATGTAGATGATGATGTAATTCTGACACCAGAAGACAAAAGGAACAGAATTACATTAGAGAGCTGTGATCAGTATTCTCTATGTCAGTACTTAAATAAAGAGTTCACTGAAGCTCCTAAGAGCAGCAGCTTCAGTATGGGAGCATTCGGACTAAAGACAGCATTCTCAGGACTGCAATACAGAACTGATCACAGACCTCACAGCAGGCAGAATTAAATACAATGCCATCCATGGAATCCACAGATCACTACCAAAGGTAATTTGCAATGCATCAACAGACATCCATGAATTAATAACAGTTGACAAAAAAGTGTAATTGCTGACTTTGACGTTCGTACAAGAAATTTTGTTGTAACCTGCACTCTCAATAAACCGGCAAACATTATATTAAAGTACCGGAAGTTTACTGCATTATCACGAACCCCACAATTTCTAGGTAGTCTGTCGAGGGTGAGTGAGAAGGCTCTCTGCCAGTAAGCTTCATTTAGGCAAATTTGTATTATTATTTAAGTGATTCATGCAGTAAATAAAGATGTGTATATACCCTGCATTGCATTGCATTTCTATTATTTAGTCTGTGTTTTTACATTGAGTATATGCACCTCTTCGTGAACCAGAATATTTGTCAAGTCGCACATTCCTGGCTCCAGAGGTGCTGGTTAATAAAATCTTTGCTGTAACAGTACTATTCACATTTCAAATTCAGTTCAAGTTGACCCAGATTTGTCATTATGCTAAATATAAAAATGGTGATACCTTTTCATGGCAATAAGTCAATAAATACTTTCTGAAATTGCTGCATCACACGAAGGAATAACCCAATTTTTGGTTTTATATCATCCACAAATCATAAGGGCTCCTTCCACTGAGGTTTTCATGCAAGAACATGCAAATTCAAACAAAGGCTGTACACCAATAATCACAAGATACAAATAAACATAAATGTGAAATGCTGAGCTGGGAAGCTTGAAGTAAAAGTCATGTTTGTTATTCCGTAACTTGTTAATATAGTCCATTCACATACTATATAGTTACCACGCTGGGTAACATCCTCAGTGCAGCCTCCAATGAAGCGTTGGTATGTTTTCCCGCCTGGTTTTTAAACTATAAATAGACTAATTCTCACTCATCTCAATCCACACGGATAAGGAGAACCACCAATTCGACTGGGACAAGCTAATCAGACAGGTGCAGGAATTCCTAGAAGCCTGGCACTAGGAATTCCCCGCCTAGTTTTAAAACTCTGGAGTCCGTTGAGCTAGATTGCCTCACTTCTGGTTTTCCTTCGTAGTGGAGTGTATACGGGGTCGACTTCTATGTGTTTATTGATGGCTTTCTTCGTGGAGTACCAGGCTTTTAGGAATTCCCGTGCATGTCTCTGCTTAGCCTGTCCCAGTTGAATTCGTGGTTCTCCTTATCCATGTGGATTGAGATGAGTGAGAATTAGTCTAGCATGGTAATGAAATGTGTGTGGAACAACAAGCCAGCTCGGAGAGCCAACCAACCTCAATACTTTGAAAAATTACCATTTATGTTTGTGTTAAAAATGACAGCGACACAGATGAAAGCAGAATCAAATTTTTTATAAGCTTCTGCAGTTAAAGAGAATTTATGATAAAACCAAAAGAATCAATTAAATTTTATGGAAACAGAAATCATGCTACCTGGAGGTAGTGTGTGCTTGTACTCCTTCTTGTGTTGTGGATTCTTCCTACAAAGAAGTGGAACACATTTTAATTTATTAACTAAACACAATACATGCCCTAAATTGGTAATCTGCTTCATTCTGTTAGCCTTTATAAATAGTAGTAGGACTATTTAGTCAAGAGGGTACAGTGATCACCAATGTTCCGTAACTACGCTTTTCTAGTTTTATCTTAGAACATACATCATGTTTTACAATTTTCTTTCCAATTCTATTCTGAAGGTATTTTATTTCTGTTGGGTGAAGGTTCCATAGGTCCCAATCTCACCCAAATGGCCTGCATAGAGGGATTTAATATTCGGCTCTCCATTCACATGTAGGTCAGCCAAGGTACTATTTTTGCAGATGCCTCCTGGAGGAAAACTAGCATGCAATATCATGAAAAAGCAATGTTTCATGAGCATAGGGTGTCTGATTGAGGTGCACATGACCTCTTACAAAAGTAAGTTACTTCAGGGAACTCAAGGTCAGAGTTACAAATTAGTCCAGTTTGATTTCCAAGATGAATTATGGAAGAATTTTAGATAAACTGTTTTCCTAAAATTGCCTAATATTTTCATCCTTTGTTTCATCTCTTCTCGGAGATTAGAAGGTTTGTGATAGCATGTGGAGTGTATTTACCAAGGTACAAAACCTATTGCATCTGTGTGGGACAGGCTGGATAGACCAGACAGTCTTGACCTGTAACTATAACTAACATCACTATTTCTCAGAGATGAATTACATAAGTAGTGTTTCTTTGTAACAACTTCGCAATTGCTTGCAGCTGTGCTGTTTGATACCAGAATACATTGCTAAGTTGTGTGTGACTAGCTAAAGCACCAGTTTTGAAGCTGAAGCTAATCAGTATGAAAGAAACTGATTTCAGTGCCTCAATGACATTTTTTCTAGGAATTTGTTTCAATTTTACTTTGTATGCTATGGCAGATAGGTTCCTATCAAAAGCAGGAAGTGAATTCATTTTGTTTTACATACTCATTACATGTCATCACATAACAACCATGCAGGTATAAAATAATGGTCTTCAAACAGCCATTTCTACAAAAAGGAACATAATCACTTCACAGCAATAACTGTTAACACCATCACTGGGGAATAAGAAAGAGTACAGTGACTGTTAAAATAAAATCCATCCATCAAATCACCTGAGTGAATGGCATCCACAAAGTGGCAGCTAAGTGTGAATTGCACTTAAATGTGATTTGCAAAACTCAGGGATGGGTAGGAGTGCACAGAACTTGGTCACCTATATCTTATCGAGAAAGGATTCAGATCGTGAAAGGATGGCTGGGCGTCCTTATTTTGAAAGGGACAAAATTAAGTTAAATAAACAATTAATAAAACATAACTTCAATGAGAGAATTTTCTCTGTTGGGGACCAAACGATTGCTCAACTGACCTGTCAGTTCCATGGTAATGAGGAAATCTCTGAAGTTTTGAACCTACAAGTGACCTGAAGAAGACTGATCTATTAAAATCAAAATACCTTTCCACTAGGGTTGATAAGGGAATACAGAGATATCCCCCACCCTTGCCTCTAGTGTAATTGCTGTAGAATAAATTACTAACCTATAACAAGCAGTACCAAAAGGACATTCTGGTTTGTCAACATCTTCCTCCTCAACCGCTTGCTCCTCATAATCAGTATCGCCAGGATGACTCAACTCTTGAAAATGCAATGGATTTTTCCTGAGGGAAAAGTGGATTCATACATCTTGTAACAAAACCTTCTGTTAATTATGAAGTTAATAGGTCATTATATTTTGGAATTACATCTTCAAAACTAAGGTAAATAAAGGGAGTTACTGATCTGTTCTACAGTCTAGCTGACAATAAGCATGAGCTGCTCCATTGCTAGGAGGTCAAAGGGAGCTAAGATTGTTTTAACTGCAAGATGTTTATGCTTGGAGACAGCCTCTTGAGTTTACAACGAGTAGACTGGTTCTCCCAAAGTCCCAGAAAATGTTACAGGTAATAGATAGTAAATAGCTGTGTTGTTAATGGTTCTTTTACTTTTAAAATGAAAGAGAAGTTCAGGGCAAAATAGCCCATTGCTACCCGACTGTAAGGTAAATGAGTTTCACATTCTTATGGGGAAGAAAACTGAGGCAGCCATTTTTGACATCAGGTTGCGGGCTTCCCTACAGATCAATGAAAGTCTCAGACAAATAATCGCTCTGTACAGTCAGCAGAAAGAAAAGACTGCTTGGCTATGCAAGCCACAATAACCAGATGCAGGAGAGAGGCAGGGCAGAGTCCAGTCTATGGGGTGCATCCTGCAACAATTTAAATATCCCAGGAGATTTGCTCTAGTATATCCAGCGACACATATCAATGGAATAGGCTTAACTGTTGAGGGAGAATTTAAAAAACTCTCTGAAAACAGAAAAGCACTTAGACACTCAAAGTTGCTACACAATGAAATGGGGTTACGGAAACCAGATAGAAACTGGCAGTATCTGTGGACTGTTTGCTAAGACGATTGTAATTCTTTGGAGAACGTGATGTCTGATAAGTATACAAGGGGAACGGCTATAGTTAAAGAATTAGTCGCTTATAAATTGAAGATAGAGTTTAACCAATAGCAGTTCTTCACTTGTTACAGTAAAGATTTTATAATTTGTCATCTTGTCAGGTCATTCTTTCAGCTAACAAAACAGAAATATAATCTTAAAAAAAATGTCAGTCTCCATGGAGAGGGCAACATTATAATGTGAAAATAACCAAAGAGTCAAAAATACTTCGGATGGTCCAAGACAACAAAATCTATAGATATAGCTAGAATCAGCGAAAGTTACATTAGTGTGAATGTTTCTAAACATGATGCAGAGAGGGGTCTTTGGCATGATGGGCAGCATCCCAAATACTGAGCTGGCTCAGAGACAAAGTCGCACTCTGGGAGTTGATGGCCAGGTTGAGTGATTGTATGCTTCTCTTGGTCAGCCAAGATCATGTGGTAGTTGCAGCCCAACAATGTTCCTGCATTAAAAGACTCCAACCGCAGATTCTTGACACAGGATATACTCCACAGCAAGTATCCTCCCCAAGACAGCAAGCAAAAGGAGAGAGAAATGTGTTGCTTTTGCCAAATGTGGAGAATCGACTTGCTAAATATTTTAGGTTGATAGTTCAACATTGTGGTGTGAATTGGATAACAAAAGCATACGCACTTCTAACTGTGGTAAATCCTTGGTCAATGCGACATGTTTAGGAATGACATTAGCAGCAGGAGAAAACATTACCAGACTGCAACAAAATGAGGCAAACTCATACTCCCTACTAGAATGTATCTACAACTGAATCATTATTCAATTAGGACGCATCACAGCCATTAAAAGACAAACCAGTAACAAAACCTTCCATTAACTGGCTTTACGCATGAGACTTATTTGGTATGTGGAGCAGTAGGCTACAACAGTCAAATATAACAGCAATTGCAAAGATGTCAACAACAAATTAATTAAAACCAGAGCTAGCAAGCTACGTCTACTACATGTAGGTCTTCCCAACTAGAATCCTTCAATCTCTCCAAATCAGACATCAGGTATTTTCCAGAATAAATCAAGCACAGAATAGCTTTTATTTTAAAATCAAGTTCCACTTGATAAATGGCCATCAGTATTTCTGCTTTTTCGAAAACAGTAGTTTAAGGGTTTTAAAAGTTTGTTTTCAGTATACTGATATACAAACACTGACGGTGCAAAACTCTTAACTGCTGATGCGTACTAGATCTCAACCTGATGTCAAAAATGGCTGCCTCAGTTTGATGTTTCAGCAAGGATTCTAAACTCTCAGGACACTGAGGGGGTAACTATATTTATAAAGTGAACTATCAACTCTTCTGAAACCCCAAAGAATTGTAGCCAAGTATATCATGCTTTCTTGTAATTTTTCTCTTAGTTTTCCTATTATTCGATTATTTCTTTAACTCATTATTTTTCTTCCATTCTCATCACTTTTGCCTATCAGTTTCTTTTTTAAAAAAGGCCATCTAAGTTATTCATTACAATTTCAAAAAGTGACATTGAATATTACAGATCAGACTTCTCTTCATGATGTATTTGCTACCAATTGCAGAAGTTTTATTAACCATTCCTGAAACAGGTTTCTAACTGATTTTATGCCATTTAACATAGTCTTTAAGATACTTTTCCCATCCATTGCACAACCCATAATCTGTTTTGTATCCTTCAGAATTTGGTTGTCCATATATTTAAGGGAAAATTCTAGTAAGTGAGCTTTCTTTTAAAGTATTTTTGATTAAACAAGAACAGTTAGAAACCATTGTTTTGACAGACACTGCTCCCTTTTGGAGAAGATGCATTCCTGATAGGTTCGACTACAGAGAACGCTGTAGCCCGTCAGACATATCCAGTCTGAACCTTTAGACCTGAAAGGTTCGCTTTCACATTAAACATTGGGACATAACATAAATCAATACTGAACTGCAAAGCAGGAACAAAAACAAAAAGTTGCTGGAAAAGCTCAGCAGGTCTGGCAATATCTGTGAAGGGAAAAACAGAGTTAACGTTTCAGGTCCAGTGACCCTTCCTCAGAACAGAACTGCTAAACATTTACGTAGCGAGATGTCTGAAGCATCCAGGCAGAGTTTACATAATGACCTGGAACAGTAGCCATTATGGAATAAAATGCATGTCTTTTCCTTGCAGTCGCACAGAATGGGAAGGAAACCTTCCTGCACGTGGAGTTTTTAATTAAGGAAGCTGTCATAATGCAGCAACTCTGCTTTATGACTGACCAAAACTCTCCCACTCATTTCATCTGCCATACTTGTCTTAAAAGGAATTGCAGGGTGATGATCAACCTGATTAGCCACATCATGAAAACATTTTCCATGGCCATTATGTCCTGGAGTGTAACCTGAACCTGGAGTCTCTGCCTCAGAGGCAGAGGCTCCACTCACTGCATCACAAAGCCTACTACAATACATCTACAGAATTCTACAACCAAGAGAGCTCAATGTTTAAAGCAAGACAAAAAAGAGCATCCTTTTCTTGGGTCAGTGATTTGGAATTACATCAGGCCTTTATTCCCTTTACGTTCATTTCAGGAACGAGAGAACCACTGACATTTACTGTGAATCCATGTCTCTTCAACAGGCAATTCAGAGTCTGACACCTTGCTATCTCACCTCTTCCTTTCACTCAAATGGTTCTCCCATTGGCTTCACTCACTCATTATCATACTCATCCACACTTCTGCCAACATTGGTTGGACCCAACTGCACTCATCTCTCCCAATGACATCCTCCGCCACCATTATCACACCTGTATATTCTCATTCCGAGTTCATATCTACTCTAAGCATCTACATCAGCCTGAAGGTAAACTATTAATTGAATACCTCGTAAATTCACACCCACTTCTGCCAACACTGACTCCTCCCAACTTATCCCACCAAGACCACATGGAGATATGGGAGGCGGTCTCCTCCCTCACTTGTGCTTAGTCCCACGCTTGGTAGGAGCCTTGTCTCCACTCCTGTACCCAGTTCTGGTCAACACCACTCTACAAGACCATCTTAGCCTCGAATATACACAACAACTCAGCCTCCACAGTCTTCTATGGCAAAGAATTCCATATTTTTACTACCCTCAGTGAAGAAATTCCTCAACTCATTCTTAAATGTGAGATTCCTTATTCTACGATTATGCTGTCTAGTCCTTAAGGGGAAAACAACATTTCTCCATCTACTACGTCACGTCCTCTAAAGAACTTTAGAAGTTTCAATAAAGTTGCCTCTCATTCTTCTATGTTCCAACAAGTACAAACCCAACCTTATCAACCAGTCCTAAGAGGGTTCCTCTGTTCTTAGTATCAGCCTACTACTAGCACTCCAAACATCACTCATTCTTAAAGCTGCCCAATGCTTCACTGAGATGCTAACAATCTGATTTTTCAGCTAGCATTGCTAACTCCGAAGAGCCTGTATGTACATAATTTGAGGCATTGCAGTTAACAAGTATTCTGGAAGCTATAATGACTGCCTGAGTTTCTTGTGCTAATGCTGCTGGATCGGAGAAGTGGCACGTACTTGCTCTGGTTTCATTTAGATACAGTTTATTTTCCTGGAGGCACTCATTCCCAATCTTCTGAATTGTGCAACTTGTGTCTATCACATTACAAGCAGTACTCCATATTGTAAACTATCAGCACAGTGAAGCCAAAAAGGGTTTTCAAATATTAATACTTTGACTTGTGTCTCAATTTTTATCTTTGATTGTAAATTGTGCTGACCACTCCTATTTGATTTGACGCTTTCACATTTCCAGCAGTTGCTACTAAGGTTTTTACAATTTATTTTTAAATATTAAAAAGCTTACTTGGTAACTTCCCGTAAATCTTCAATGTGATCTTTCACTCCACAAGCAAAACACAATGACTAGTACTTGAACAATGCAACAGATACAGCCGTACACATTTTTAAAAAATGTGTTCATATATCATATTTGCTTATATACAGATTGCAGATACCTGTAACAATTACTTCCATACATGCAGGGAGCTCTCCGAGGCTTGTTGTGTTCTACAGTTTGAAGAGTCTTTACACCTTCTCCTGGTTCTGCTTCATCAAGACCTGGACAGCTGCTTTTATCCTGTGTGTGAGGAGTCTCCAACGTCTGTGCAGTCTCCTGCTCACCTTGTCTGCTCATCAGTTCCACTTCTTCCTCCTCCTCTTTGTCACTCATTTCCCAGTCTCTTAGCTCATGGGGCTGCCAAGAGTCACAACCATGTTGGTTTTTGGCTTCATCACTATCACTGCTAGTCAATTTGTAATTAGATCCGGATGGTCCACTGATGCAGTTTGTCATGTTAACAGAACTTGCTTCAAGAGTGTTCCTCTTGGCACTGTTCTGGGAGATATAGAATTGTAACCATCTGTTACAGTAGTTACTTTCTTCTTTTTGCACAGAATTAAACAATATTGCATAAAAAATATGCAAAAGCACAATACAATAGATGCTGGAAATCTGAAATAAAAGCTAAAATAGTCAATTGGTCAGGCAGCAGTGAAGACAGAAAGAGTTAATGTCTCAAACGGTCAAATTAGAGATCTACAATTTCAATCAACTAAGAAGACAGGAAAAGCCAAGTGCAGTGGTGAAAAAATGAACTTCATATCAGACCAGATTTTAAAACAGAAAGGCTGTCTCCACCTAACATGCCAACTCAATCGTTAACACTGCTCCTTCACAGTGCCAGGAACCTGGGTTCCATTCCACCCTCAGGCAACTGTCTGTATGGAGTTTGCACATCCTCCCTGTGTTTGCGTGGGTTTCCTCCCACAGTGCAATGATGCGCAGGTTAGGTGGATTTGCCATGCTAAATTGTCAACACTATCTAGGGATGAACAGTCTAAGCAGGTTTGCCATGGGAAAAATGCAGGGTTACATGTATAGGAAGGGCAGTAAGTCTGGGTGGGATACTCTTCAGAGGGCCTGTGTGGTCTTAATGGGCTAAATGGCCTGCTTTCACACCGTAGGGATTCTACGAACTTTTCATTGTATTTCAAGCATTTATCTTCACCATCACTGCTATCAAGTTCATGATATGACAACCATATGTACATATTAACACAGGCTTGTATGTTGATAGAGGGTACACACCTGATGCATGAAACCAATTCTTCTTCAGAGATGCTGACAAGCTTGTTGTACATTTCTATCATAATGAGCTTTTAGAGTCATAGAACTGAACAACACAAAGAGACCTGTCGGACCAACATGTCCATGCTAACCAGATATCCCAAATTAATCTAGTCCCATTTTCCAGCAATTAGTGCATGCCCCTCTAAACCCTTCCTATGCATATACAATTACAACATTTAAAAGATATCTGAAATGGGTAACAGAATCCACCACTTTCTCTGGCAGTTCATTCCATACACGCAACACCCACCGCGTGAAAAAGTTATCCTTTAGGTCCGTTTCATGTTTCCCCGCTCACCCTAAGCCTATGCCCTCTAATTTTGAACTCCCCTAGCTTAGAACGTAGAACATAGAACATTACAGCGCAGTACAGGCCCTTCGGCCCTTGATGTAGCGCCGACCTGTGAAACCAATCTGAAGCCCATTTAACCTACATTATTCCATTATCATCCATATGTTTATCCAATGAACATTTAAATGCCCTTAAAGTTGGCGAGTCTACTACTGTTGCAACTACTGCTACTACTACTATCTCGACCATTCACCCTATCCATGCCCCTCATGATTTTACAAACCTCTATAAGGTCACCCCTCAGCCTCCGATGCCCCAGGGAAAATAGCCCCAACCTATTCGGCCTCTCCCTTTAGCTCACACCCTCCAACCCTGGTAACATCCTTGTAAATCTTTTCTGAACCCTTTCAAGTTTCACAACATCTTTCCTACAGCAGAGACCAGAAATGCATTTCAGCTTTACAGATATTCCTTCTTTAAATTATGAAAATAGATATATTAAAAGCACCCTCAAATACTTGGTGGTCATTGATTTTCTGCCAAGAAATTTCATCATGTGAAGCTAATTTTGCTTCTCCCCCAAATTGCAAGCTCAGAATGAAATGGGGAATACTTCAAGAATGTTACAGAAAATCCTTGATTAAGTAAGAAATTGAATACAGTCTAAATATTATGATTGATAAGATCAGTAGGATTGTCCAGTTAAGCACTAGTCTTGAGAACAGACTTCAATCTAGTACAAGCTTGTTGAGGCAGAGATTCTACTCATTCATACACTTTAGTATTAATGTTAAGAATGCAGAGAACAAATTATGAATCCCATACCTTATCTTGTTCTTCATCTTTATTTGGTTGTGTTTTCCTTCTCCTACCTTTTTTCTCCTGTGGTTGATCTGATGCTTCATTCTCTATGACATTCTCCCCAGACTCATGTCTTTTTCTTCCTGGTTGTGTTACCTGAGTTTTCATCCCTCTTCCTCTTCCTCTTCCTCTTCCTTGGTCTATTGCATTTCCTTAAGTAAAATGAAGGCATAGATATGACATGGCAATGACAAAACAGCACAAAAATAATTGTAAATGCACTAAAATGAACGGGGAAAGTTATTCTTTAATAGATAACAGTTCCTGAGAGATTCTTACATTATTTCCATAACAGATGCACGAGTGGTTTGGACATCACTAAATATAACAAAAGGCATTAGATCAAATACGGAAGGGAATGGCTTGTAAAGAAGACATAATCACAAGAAAAAATAAAAAGTGTAGAGCTGGATGAACACAGCAGGCCAGGCAGCATCAGGGGAGCAGGAAAGCTGACGTTTTGGGTCTGGGCCTTTCTTCAGAAAAAATCATGATCACAATGTGTATTGGCATCTGGCAGAATTAACACATTACGACTGTAGCATAATAGCGTAGCAACAACTGTAACAATACAACTGCTTTTATGTCAACATCTCAATGACTAGCGATATTGTAAAATGTAGAAACACCTTGCTGTACTATTATGCCACCAGATCATCTCTGAACTGAAACTTTGATTACTTTCAACTACTCACACTTCTGTTTTCTGAACATGCAGAAACATTACCATTCCAATGGGGCAAAAGAGTAGTGTTACTGGAGAAGAGGAGTTGCTAATTCAATCCTTAGCAGAGATTCAGGTTTGGTAAGTGGTATTTTTCCTGCAGTAACTAAAAATTTTCCCCCAAAGAACTAAACATATCACATACTGTTTCTCTTAGAGCTCAGAAATAAGTTTAATTTATTGGGCATATGCAACTCCTTTCCCTATGTTGGAGTTGTGTGATAATTTATTAGAGAGAGACTTTTTTATTTGAGAGATTTTCTTAATTGCTTGTCACTTATCAATGTATTTTGGCAAGTAAATTTTTAAACCGTTTTGATAAAAGCATCAAGACAAATAGCTTGAGGATAGTCATTAGCAAGATCTTTCAGAAGGCAATATTTAATTAACAAAAGACAGGGATATGTTCAAATTCCAACTTTCACAAAGAGCTGATCTCCAAGAGTGAGACAGTGATTTCCCTGGACACCAACACTGCATTTGGAGGACTATGGCATCAAGGAGCCCTTTAAGAGAATCGGGGTAGATTTTCTGGTGGTTGGAGTAATACCCAGGGAAAAAGAAGATGGTTGTGGTTGGAGGTCAGGCATCTCAGTCCCAGGACAGCACTGTAGGACAGTCTAAGGATATCGTCCTGGACTCAAAAATCTTCAGTGGTTTCATTAACGATCCTGCTTTCACCACAGCCCTCATATAGGGATGTTTGCTGATGATTGTACAATATTCAGCATCATTCATGGCATCTCAGATCGACAAGCAGAAAGTAAAATTCAGAGGTGCCGCGCTATGCCCATCTCCAGCAAAAGAGAATCTGACCATTACACCATGGTTAGTTAACAACAGGGAACTACCCTCAGTTCTGTTAGGGTTGCTTGATGCAATCAAAAATCCACTGTTGGGTCTTCGCTATGATTTATGTTTCCAGATGTCCCATCCATCAACCAGAGGCCAGCAGCCTCTCACACTGCCAGTAAAGCAGGAGCAGTCAGTGTTGGTGGCATTACACTCCTCACAGTCAAGGACCAATGTAGGACTGCCACAGGCCAAGAGGTGAGGAAAGGCATGATGGGTGCCAGGGGAGTTGGAACCAACAACTGGGGATGGCTTTCAGCCCCCACCTGATGCAGCATTCCTCAATCAAACGCAGGATGCCTGATCGTACTGAACGCACACTTCAGAAAGCTGCTTGAGAGGCCAACAGGCTCTTTTGGGCCATTCCAAAGCGGGTGACTGCCATATAATCCTTGAACAGTTACCTAATTTCTGTTCAGAAATAGTGGGCTTGAATTGGTTTCTTCAAGACCCCACTGATGTCCTGCCTCTGATGTCTGGAATCCAAAAACGCCCCCTCCTCTTTTGCTGCAGCAGGAGACAGATGTGGGGTCTCTCCTAAGACCAGATGGCACAGTCACCATTTAGTCAGCCATGACAGGCTGTATTAAGTCCAGCTGACTGTTTCACCAATAATTGTGTCACACGTTAAAGGTTGACGGTTGAAGGAATTTAATGAAACAGATGGACAAAAAAGAAGCAATTTATGGAGAATAAAATGACAAGTTCTCATTTGACTACGTCATGGATTAAACAATAAAGAAACCCTAAGTAATGGAAAAGCTATTAAGTAATGTTTTGATCGCAATAAAGTCTGTTGGAAAATAAAATATTTAGTCCAAGTGGACTAGCATTAGAGACCATTATCCATTATTTTAATCTGGCAAAAACTAGCTATTAATTGGATCACAGTTAAAATGAAAACCTAAAAAATGACTATAATAACAAATATTGGTTGGAAACTGTTGCGTATGCTTGACTGCGATCTCACAATTGGCTAACCTTTCCAAAAGGAAAGGAATTTTATTCAATAAAACAATTTGTTCTTTAGAGAAGAGATAGAAAATTCATGATAACAAAATGTGAGGCTGGATGAACACAGCAGGCCAAGCAGCATCTCAGGAGCACAAAAGCTGACGTTTCGGGCCTAGACCCTTCATCAGAGAGGGGGATGGGGAGAGGGAACTTGAATAAATAGGGAGAGGGGGGGAGGCGGACTGAAGATGGAGAGTAAAGAAGATAGGTGGAGAGAGTATAGGTGGGGAGGTAGGGAGGGGATAGGTCAGTCCAGGGAAGACGGACAGGTCAAGGAGGTGGGATGAGGTTAGTAGGTAGCTGGGGGTGCGGCTTGGGGTGGGAGGATGGGATGGGTGCGAGGAAGAACCAGTTAGGGAGGCAGAGACAGGTTGGACTGGTTTTGGGATGCAGTGGGGGGGGGGGGGGGGAGAGCTGGGCTGGTTGTGTGGTGCAGTGGGGGAGGGGACGAACTAGGCTGGTTTAGGGATGCAGTAGGGGAAGGGGAGATTTTGAAACTGGTGAAGTCCACATTGATACCATATGGCTGCAGGGTTCCCAGGCGGAATATGAGTTGCTGTTCCTGCAACCTTCGGGTGGCATCATTGTGGCAGTGCAGGAGGCCCATGATGGACATGTCATCTAGAGAATGGGAGGGGGAGTGGAAATGGTTTGCGACTGGGAGGTGCAGTTGTTTGTTGCGAACTGAGCGGAGGTGTTCTGCAAAGCGGTCCCCAAGCCTCCGCTTGGTTTCCCCAATGTAGAGGACATGTCCATCATGGGCCTCCTGCACTGCCACAATGATGCCACCCGAAGGTTGCAGGAACAGCAACTCATATTCCGCCTGGGAACCCTGATACCATATGGTATCAATGTGGACTTCACCAGTTTCAAAATCTCCCCTTCCCCTACTGCATCCCTAAACCAGCCCAGTTCGTCCCCTCCCCCCACTGCACCACACAACCAGCCCAGCTCTTCCCCCCCCACCCACTGCATCCCAAAACCAGTCCAACCTGTCTCTGCCTCCCTAACTGGTTCTTCCTCTCACCCATCCCTTCCTCCCACCCCAAGCCGCACCCCCAGCTACCTACTAACCTCATCCCACCTCCTTGACCTGTCCGTCTTCCCTGGACTGACCTATCCCCTCCCTACCTCCCCACCTATACTCTCTCCACCTATCTTCTTTACTCTCCATCTTCGGTCCGCCTCCCCCTCTCTCCCTATTTATTCCAGTTCCCTCTCCCCATCCCCCTCTCTGATGAAGGGTCTAGGCCCGAAACGTCAGCTTTTGTGCTCCTGAGATGCTGCTTGGCCTGCTGTGTTCATCCAGCCTCACATTTTGTTATCTTGGAATTCTCCAGCATCTGCAGTTCCCATTATCTCAGAAAATTCATGAGGCAATTTGGTTTTCTGCAAATGCACATGTGTGAAGTGTTTAAAGCATAAGAGTACCATAGTTTGTTTAAAAGAATTGAATGAATTGCATACAATCTCTCTGTCAACATTTATTACAGAACACCAAGAAGCATAATCTGTGTGTTTATGTTGCCTTCCTCACACTAAGTACCTGGTTATAATATTTCCATTTGGATGGGATAGTGGCAATGTCACTGGACTAGTAATCTAAGGGGCTTAGGTAAATGCCCTGGACACATGTTTAAATACCACCATGACAGATGACGGAATTAAATTTGATTACGAAATCTGGAGCTCAAAGAAAAAGTCATAAATAGCAACCATAAAACAACCACAGATTGTTGTAAGAACACATTTGGTCCATGAATCTCCTTTGGTGAAGGTAAAAGGTGCTGTCTTTACTTAGTCTGGCCTACATTTGTCTCCAGACCCATAACAAAGGGGTCAACTCTTAAAATGTCTTCTGAAATGACATTAGCAAGCAACTCAATTCAAGGGCAGTCAAGGACAGGAAGAAAGTACCGGTTTTTGCCAACAATGCCATGTTGCATAAAAGAATACAGAGAAAAAAAAAGCAAATCCTAG
The DNA here is from genome assembly GCF_030684315.1 of Stegostoma tigrinum. Lineage (NCBI taxonomy): Eukaryota > Metazoa > Chordata > Chondrichthyes > Orectolobiformes > Stegostomatidae > Stegostoma > Stegostoma tigrinum. Next base: position 4,546,216 of record NC_081362.1, on the reverse strand, counting down.
GGTTGTGATTTTCTCACTACGTTGCTGACCATTTTTTACCAACTTTGTAAAGGTGAGTAACAATGACATTCATGAGATGGAAGGACTGACTTGGACGAAGTCTGTAAATGGAAAAAATTGCTTACACTCTCTAAACAATTTCTGCATTCAAAATAAAATAGCAATTCAATTATTTCAACAGTTAAAGGAAACATTAATTCTAGTGAGTAGACATTCTTCTTTGAAAGGAGTGAATTAGTTTAATTCAATTTGTGATCAATATTACAAGTTAATTAAACGTAAATATTAAACAAAATGGTTTATGATTATAGTGTTGTTAGGATGTGAAATAAAGCATAAATACTCATTGGCAAAATCTATGCAAGTAAGAACGTTGGCTCTGGCCCTGGGCTCTTATGAAGAGTCACTGGACCCAAATCCTCAACTCTGCTTTCCCTCCACAGATACTGCCAGACCTGCTGAATTTGTCCAGCAATTTCAGTTTCTGTTTCTGACTTCCAGAACTGCAGTTCTTTGTTTTGTTTTTGGTCTGGCCTTATATCATGATCATAATAAAAACAAGCACTAAGAAGGAGAATAAAGCTGAATTTTGAATGAAGGAAGAATGACTGCCTTGTTAAGGGAAATCCTTGCAATCATGGAGATAGCAAGAACTGCTTGTTGTAGTCAGAGTCACTGATGCTGGGTCTCACTAATGTACAGGATAGCACATCAGGAACAATGGATACAGTAGATCAGGTTGGAGGATGTACAGACGATTACCTGGCAGATGTGGAAAGATTGTCTGGGGCCTTGAACTGAGGCGAGGGGGAGGTGTAGGGGCATGTGTAACAACTCCTGCTGTTGCAGGCAAAGGTGCTGGATTTGATAGGGTTAGTGGGGAATGTGGAGCAAGCGAGGGAGTCATGGAGTGGACAGTCCCTACGAAAGCAGATAAGGATGGGGAGGCAAACATCTCTTTGGTGGTGGGGGTAAGTGCATGTGGCAGAGAATGATGTACTGGGTGCAGAGATTGGTGGAGTGGTATGTGAGGACCAGGGTGACTCTGTCCTTTTTCTTTGGGGAGGAGCAGGCAGGAAGGGGATTGAGGGCAGAAGTATGGGGAATGCAACTGTACAGTTCAGGGGATTATGAATCGGGGTGGGGGGGAGGTGGTGTTATGTTCCTTGAAGTAAGAGGACATCTGGGAAGTCCAGGAGTGGAATGCTCCTCCTGGGCCTCCTCCAGTGTCACAATGATGCCACACACAAACTGGCGGAACAGCTCCTCATATTCCACCTTGGGAGCATACAGCTTGATGGCCTTAACATGGAATTCATCAGTTTCAAAACTTCCTCACCTCTGGCCTCATCCCGAGTCCAACCCTCCCTCTCATCCCCGCCTCCTTAATCTGACACAACCTGTCCATCATCTTTCCCACTTAGCCACCCCACTTTTCTCACTGACCAATTTCCACTACCCCTACGCATCCACCTATCACCATCCCACCTGCCTTCCACCAGCCCCACCCCACCCATTTATTTCTGGGCTTCCTACCTCCTCCCTTGAAGAAGGGTATAAACCTGAAACATCGACTTTCCTGCTCCTCTGCTGCTGCTTGACCTACTGTGCTCCTCCAACTCCACACTATATTGACTCCTTGTAATCATTCACATAATTGCTAAACTAGCACTGGCTACTGGCTTTATGACCATTCTAAAATAAAACAAACGGCAGTATAAATGGAAAACTTCACAAAATGTATTATGGGATACAGTACAGCATCCAAACATTTGACTTTATGTCCATCCTTACTAATCTCCATTAGGTCCTTGCCACTCGAACAATCAAAACTCTCAAACTTATTTACATTTTCTTCTACAAGCTGCTCCACACCGATTTTAGAAATTCCTCATCCACAGGTTCTAATACATGCACTCCAACCCAACAGTGACAACATTAACTTCTTCCTGACGTGCTAGTAACATCCTCTCACCAAATCCATGCAGTGCGAATTCCCTCTCTGATATGTTCTGTGGTTTTCTACGTTAGCTCATGTAACACACATCACCAAAATAAAGATTTGTTGAGTCATATTTCTTAGAGTTTATTTGCAACACTAGCTATTTACAATTGCGAGCAAAATGCAGACTTACAAGCGTAGTCTAAGTTCTGTGCTTACTCATGTTACTATACATTATAGAGAGAAAGTGAGCTCACGAGAGACAGATACTAAAGGAAAAGTGTGTGAGAAACTCACGTGTCACAATGTCAGGTAACTGTTTCAAAGGTATATGTCTCTCGTCTAGTTGTGATGCAATATCTTTGCACCTTCAAAAGGTCTCTTGAAAATATACATCTTTTCCATGCCTTTCATCATTTCAACTCCTCATTTACCACTCCTGTGCCTGTTTTTCTTCCTATTTTTCTTTATTCTCTTCCTTTGGGCCATTCAGAACATTTATTCACTTTAATATACTTTCCAACCACAACTATTATCAGGAGAGTTACATTGTCTCATGTATTTTCTGAGCAAAACTGTAAGCAACCTCCTCGTCTTGATCATGTTTTAAGTTGCTGTAAAGTCACTGTTGTGATTTTGGCATTTGATTCACTGTGGTTCAACATTCAATTCCAATATATTATGCACGTAGCACAGTTTGGTTCTAAAGTTATAGAATTTTACTTAAAAAGTCCTGAATACAGTTACAAGGCCAGAAATGATGACTTAGCCTAAATATAGAATCCAACTGCAAGGTCTGTTTTGGATTTTTCACGAGTATATTTCTTCTATATTTCACACAATTTCTTTATTTCTCAACATATATTTTAACTAGATCAGCACTGCAGGCATGATTATCAATTTGTTGTTGAAGTAAAGAAAAAAAACAAAATCTACTCCAAAACTTTAGAAAACATAAAAATACATAAAGTTCTGAAAAGTCAGTATCTCAAACTTCAGCTGCTGATCATCCCTTTCAGCTGTCATTCTTTATGTATTCAAAACCACTAGAAATTCCCTGCAAATGAAAAGTTGTACTAAAGGATTTATGATCAAAATATTTATACGGTGCATCTTACATATACTTCTTTCTAAAAAAAAAACAAAAAAGCCCTCCCTTAAAGGTAACCTATCCAGGAAAATTTTAGAAATTCTTAACTGGGCTAATTTGCTGGCACAGTATGTTTCTTGTGAATCATGTGTGTGTTTATCCTCCATGCAGGGATATGTGCCCTAGCAGCAAGCTGCTTCAGTTAAATACAATTTCAGATATTTTCATCTATAAAAAGGGCAGATGTAAACAAACAATTGGTTGTGCTTATTATAAACTGCTATACTACACTATGAAGGGTCTCTGATGAAGGGTCTAGGCCCGAAACGTCAGCTTTTGTGCTCCTGAGATGCTGCTTGGCCTGCTGTGTTCATCCAGCCTCACATTTTATTATCTTGGAATCTCCAGCATCTGCAGTTCCCATTATCTCTGATACTACACTATTGAGCTATTTTTCGGCTGGATCATTAATTTTGCTGATGCAATTTGAAAATAAATTCCAAGTCAACATTGTGACATTATATAAACAAAACAAAAATTGACTTCATTCATCATTGAAGGTCAAGACCAGAAATAATTACTTACTGGTCTTCTTTCCTTCTATCTAATACAAAGTTACAGAAAATAGTTTCCATGGTCCACATTATATCCCTCAAGATCCTTACTGCACAGATCAGGTTGCAAACTTCAACCTCAAGGACTGTACAATTCAGTTTTGCACTAGAAGGTGCACTTAACTAGAAAGCCATTGAAAGACAGTTAAAGTATTTCAATACACCAAGAATTTCAAAGCTATACCATTTAAAAAAATGTTAAATGTGCTTATTAGCCCAAGAATGATGCCAAACACAATTTCAAACAGAATATTATTTTTAAAAATCCACAAATGCAGAGTGGGAACCTTCTTCCTCCTGACTGCAAGAGCTGTGTGAATGCAAACTGAGCATGCTTAACCCAATTGCTCATAGCTAAAGATTCACAGTATTAAGTCTGTATCCTGATCAGCAGCAAACTAATAAACGCACTTAACATAAAGATGCTGGGTGCATGAAACAATCAGCTCACTGTGGTGCAGTGGGACACTCACTAAAGTTGGGGTTAAAATACTCAGAATGCTTATAAGGCCGTCTTTGTGCTAGGTGGAACAACAATGCACACGTGTGCAACATCTGTGTACCACTTTTAGACACACGTCCTGCTGCAACATGCCATGAATTCTGCATAAATGTGAAGGAGGTCACTAGGACAAAAGAACTGCAAGTACGTCTGGGAGGAGCCCTTGGCAATTGTCTTCAAAGTGCTGAGTACATTTGGAATTTTGAACAAAACATTTTTGCTATGTTTTAATGTAACCTATGTCAGTCAATATCGTTTACCCACATTATGGATTTCCTGTCAAGGGTGTTCCTTTTCTTCATTGGGAAAATGTTGGACTCTACTATAAAGCACATAATAGCAGAGTATTTAGAAATACATAACTAACAAATCTCAGCTTGTTTGATGAAAGGGAATTCATATCTGACAAATATATTAGCATTCTTTGAGGTGCCAAAGCAGGAATATAGGGAACAAGAAGGTGTAATATATTTGCATCTTTAAATAAGATAGGAGCCCAGAGATATAGGATTAGCTAACTCAGGACTGTTGGGATAAAGGGTTGCATTTTCAGGTTGGGAATGTTAATTATTGGAATGCCACTGGGTTCAGTGCTAGCTCCCTAACTGTTTTCAATAGATATTAATAACATGTGTAGTAATAATGGATGAAGGAAGTGAATGTACTATGGCCAAGTTTTGAGATGACAGATAAACAGTAGGTAAGGCAGCAAGTATTGAGATTGACAAAAAAAAAAGTCTGCAGAGGGAATTGACGGATTAAGCATGGGCAAAAATTTGGATAGATGGAATTTAATATGGAAAAATGCTTAGGAAGAGAGAAGCTGAATATTATTTAAATGGAAAAAAAAACATCAGAAAGCTGGCACACTGAAATTTGGGGTCCTCATGCATAAATCATAAAAAGCTAATATCCATGTTCAGCCAGTAACAGGGAAGACCAATGGGCTGTTGGAAATGGACTATCAAAATAGGGAATTCTTACTAAAACCATACAAGGCACTAGTTTGATCATAGATAATAAAATGTGAGGCTGGATGAACACAGCAGGCCAAGCAGCATCTCAGGAGCACAAAAGCTGACGTTTCGGGCCTAGACCCTTCATCAGAGAGGGGGATGGGAAGAGGGAACTTGAATAAATAGGGAGAGAGGGAGAGGCGGACCGAAGATGGAGAGTAAAGAAGATAGGTGGAGAGAGTATAGGTGGGGAGGTAGGGAGGGGATAGGTCAGTCCAGGGAAGACGGACAGGTCAAGGAGGTGGGATGAGGTTAGTAGGTAGCTGGGGGTGCGGCTTGGTGTGGGAGGAAGGGATGGGTGAGAGGAAGAACCGGTTAGGGAGGCAGAGACAGGTTGGACTGGTTTTGGGATGCAGTGGGTGGGGGGGAAGAGCTGGGCTGGTTGTGTGGTGCAGTGGGGGGAGGGGACGAACTAGGCTGGTTTAGGGATGCAGTAGGGGAAGGGGAGATTTTGAAACTGGTGAAGTCCACATTGATACCATATGGCTGCAGGGTTCCCAGGCGGAATATGAGTTGCTGTTCCTGCAACCTTCGGGTGGCATCATTGTGGCAGTGCAGGAGGCCCATGATGGACATGTCATCTAGAGAATGGGAGGGGGAGTGGAAATGGTTTGCGACTGGGAGGTGCAGTTGTTTGTTGCGAACTGAGCGGAGGTGTTCTGCAAAGCGGTCTCCAAGCCTCCGCTTGGTTTCCCCAATGTAGAGGAAGCCGCACCGGGTACAATGGATGCAGTATACCACATTGGCAGATGTGCAGGTGAACCTCTGCTTAATGTGGAATGTCATCTTGGGGCCTGCGATAGGGGTGAGGGACGAGGTGTGGGGGCAAGTGTAGCATTTCCTGCGGTTGCAGGGGAAGGTGCCGGGTGTGGTGGGGTCGGAGGGCAGTGTGGAGCGAACAAGGGAGTCACGGAGAGAGTGGTCTCTCCGGAAAGCAGACAGGGGAGGGGATGGAAAAATGTCTTGGGTGGTGGGGTCGGATTGTAAATGGCGGAAGTGTCGGAGGATGATGCGTTGTATCCGGAGGTTGGTAGGGTGGTGTGTGAGAACGAGGGGGATCCTCTTAGGGCGGTTGTGGCGGGGGCAGGGTGTGAGGGATGTGTTGCGGGAAATACGGGAGACGCGGTCAAGGGCGTTCTCGATCACTGTGGGGGGAAAGTTGCGGTCCTTAAAGTTTGATCATAGCTGGAATACCGTGAACAGTTTTGTCGAAGGAATAACAGATAACAAACAAAAAGAAATTGCTGGCGAAACTCGGCAGGTCTGGCATCAGGTTCTGAAGAAGGGGCAACAAACTCAAAACGTTAAATCCACTTTCTCCCCACAGGTACCGCCAGTCCGGCTGAAATCCTCCAGCAATTTCTGTTTCTGCTTTTGATTTAGATCTCCAGCGTTTGCAGTTCTTTGTTTTACTTTCATGACAGATTAGTCCTGTGGCAAGTATACAGTATGGTCAGCACTATATAAGAGGTTAAATCACTTTACTACTGTTGCAACAGGTATGTATAATAAATTCAAAATTAAAATACAAATATAAATTAGTGTAATTAGTGCACAATTCAATTCCTACTGTTATGGAGCCAGAGTACTCTTTTAAAAAGGCCTCGCAAAACAACTTGGAGGAAAAAGAAGACAATTTCCAGCATTTTCAGAACTGATGGTCAAACAACACTGCCAGCAATACTTGAATTTATACAAGTATGTCTAGTGAAAGGTTCCAAAATTGTCATTTTAATTGCTTTAAAGATTAACAATCTTCCAGCTTTATCAAAACAAAAGCAAACTCCATGTTGCATTTCAGTATCTGAAACAGTACTCATAAATGTCAAGCCACGTACCATCATAATGATGTGTGACTGAAGACAAGAGTTCATTTAAGAATTGGTGCCAACACTAAGCCACATTGAAACAATAAATTGAGAAGGATTCAATTTTTGTAGAGTATCATGAAAAAAAAAATAAAGCTTCCTCCCTTTTAAAGCATTTAATGAAACAGAACAGGCTGTTTTACAAAAGACAGAAGTAAAGAAGAATGTTGGCTCTTTGGGGGCTGTTGGTCTAAGTTAAATATACTCCTGATCCTCCTGTTAAAAGTCCTCTAACACTGGAGTGATGATAATAATATTGAGTTTCACTATGATGCTCTGCATGATGGATCATCCTGGCGATATTGGGTGTTTCAGCATATATCACAACTGGTCACAGAGGTGACGACAGAGAAAAGTGGGTAATACCATGCCACCTACGCCACAATACCTACCAAAGAGGAGAGGGCAAGTGAGAGAACTTTTTTTCTGAGGTCAGTTGTTGGTTCCTTTGCGATATTTACTCTGTTCCAGTGAGGTCTAAGGAGTTAGACAACTGATAACAAACTAATTTCAAAGATTCATTTACTCAATATCCCATACATGGGATTTGAAACATTTGGATGATACGATGCCATCTTGATTTCTTGCCGTGAGTATTACCAATGTGTTCTCACTATGCAATGTGTGTTGGACATCAAGAAGTATGATAAACTAGTAATAAAAGCAAAATACTGCACATGCTGGAAATCTGAAACAAAAAGAAAGTGCTAGAGAAACTCAGCAGGTCATAAAGTCAGAGTCCATACAGCATGGAAACAGTCTGGTAGCATCTATGGAAACAGAAAGAACTAATGCTTTGAATGTAATATGACTCTTCCTCAAATAAACCAGTGTTCATTATCTGCCATAACTTTTATTTCCATCTCCACATTCTTTCATTTACTTGCAAACAGCAAGTAAAAAACTTCAGTACTTTTAAAACTGAAGGAGGAAGTATCATGACAACACAGTATTTTGTTAAAACTGCTCTTCCCTTCCCGATATTTGTCACGGTTCCAGCTTTTGCTTCACCTTTGCCTATTCTGAAACTCTTTAGACTCTTCCTACATAAAATTCACGCTTACATTATACAAGCAAAGGCTTACAAACAGCATCTTTAATGGCACAAATGCTGCAAAATGATATAAGCACATCTGCTATAATGGAACAGCATCCTGAATCACTAGGCTTGCCCAGCACATATAATGCTGGACAGTTGTCAAGGTAATATAGTGGTGCAGTGGAAATATCACTGGATAATTAATCCAGAGGCCCAGATTATTTGATCTGGGGACCATGACAGCCAATAGAATTTGAATTCAATAAATAAACCTGGAAAATTAAGCTAAACTCAACAATGATGATCTTGAAAACCATTTTCAACTGTGAAAGCCCATATGTTCACTAATATACTTTAGGGAAATAACCCTTATTTGCTTTGGCCTACATGGGATTCCAAACCCACAGCAATGTATTTGAATGGCCTCTCAAACCACTTGGATTGAGGGCAATTAGGAATGGGCCATAAACGCTGACTTTGTCAGAAATACACACAGCCTATTAAAGAAATAAAAATGCTGCTTCCTTATCATCTTCATTTTTATTTGCTAATATTAAAACTTTTGAAGTGACTCCATTGAAACTCGTTCCTAGTTTGATTTCTCCAGCTCTCTCAATCCCATCATTGCCTCTATTATCAGACTCCTTATCCGACATGCAATCCTGGATGAACTGCAATTCCCTGAACTCAAAACCAGAGTACATAGAAGTCACTGGGAGAAACACTTATTGGTGTATGCACACCAAAACCAATTCTTCTAGAGCACTGGAAGCAGTGGTTTGTAATTATAGTTCACCCTTGCAATATTTTACCTTGCCACAATCTCCAAATAGTCACTTTTGCTTTTATTTCCTCTTCAGCTATTCTTGGGTAAATCTTATTGAAACATTCAAGAGCCTGACAGGACTTAACAGGGTGAGCACTGAAATGATGTTCGCCATATTGGGGAGTCTAGAGCTAGGAGGTGCATTTTAAAAATATTTAGTATCCCATTTAAAGTGGAGATAAGCAGAAATGCTTTTACTGAGAGGGCCTCAATGCTGTGGAACACATACCACCAGACAGCAATGAAGGAGGGTCATTGAACACTTTTAAGACAAAAATACTTGGATAACTGATGAACAAGAGTGAAAGGTTTTGTCTGTGGATGGAAATGTGGAGTACAGGCAATAATCAGTTCTTGAATGATAGAACAGACTTGAGGGACTGAATGACCTACTCCTGCTCCTAATTCATAACCAGAATACTTTATATACTCTTTGAGCAGGAGCTTAACTTCTAAGTGAATCCTCCATCATAAAGACTACTCGGATCTAATTCTAATATTACCCATTTCAGACTGTGCCTCAGTAAACCTCCTGCAGAAACCCTCAATGCTTAGTCACAAGACTTAACCATTCAAATGTTCCTTAGTTCTTAGAGAACAATAACTCAGCTTTCCACATCTTTTATAACCTTCTCCAGTAGTCTGTAACTGTCTAAGTACTCTGCGCACCTCCAATTACGGCCTTTTGTGCATTACCAATTCCCTCGATCCCACTAATGGCAGCTAAGCCTTCAGCTGTTAGGCTCTAAATCTGGAATTTCTATAAAAACATCTTCACCTCCCCACTGAAGACCTTCTCACATACACCTTTTTGTTTGGCTCAAAGCCAATTAACATGCATAATAAAAATGTAAGTTGAAATAATAAACGCAATCTACAAGATTCTTTACCCTGTCTGTGATTAACTCTATTAATGTTTTGACTTGAAACGCCTTAAATATTTTCAAAAGATCAGAAAGCATTGGTGGTAATTTTCCTCACAGCTTTCCCAACGTGCCAGCAATGTGCTGGAAGACTCAGTCTAAACATACGCAGCATGAGTGTGACATTGGCACGGTACGTCCTCATGAAATCAGAGGCTTCTTAGTTAAAGTACACAAATAAAACAGGAATTTCAGCAAGGATTTTCAAGATTCTTTTTCCAAGTCTTTTTTTAAAAAGGTATGTATTCTATTTTGGATCTTTATTTTCTGGCGATGAGGGGATTCAGAGATGATCTTATTGAAACATATAAAATTCTTGATGGTTTAACATATGCAATGAAGATGCTTCCTTGGTCAGAGCGCCCAGGGTCACCAATTCAGGGTAAGGAGATGGTCATTTCAGACAATCATGAAAAAAGTTTCTTTGCTTAAAAAGTTATGAATCTTTGGAATTATCTATCTCACAAAATTGTAGGTGCTCAATTAATCAGTACATTTAAGGTTGATTATGAGAATCAGGCAGCAACACCATTCACTTCTCTACAGCAGCTTGCTCAAATGGCCTTTATATTCACCCTAGTCAATGATGTTAGCATGAGGCAACAGATTCTGTACTACCCAAAGTCCGTGCACAGATACTTTGAACACCCTGGAACAGAAACATTGGAAAAAGTAGCAATCAGAATTTGCATCTCCACGTCTGATTGGTCTGAGCTAGAGCAGTCAATCTGCTCAGCATCAATCTTTGCAATGCATGTGGCATAATGACATGCTGAACCTGTAAATCTGAATTTGTACTCCTTAAGACAAAAAAATCCTCATGTGATAACCAACCTTAGGATTTGTAAAATTTAAACATGTCAGGAAAGAAAGTGTAACTTAAAATTATTAAAATGATTATATATCCAACCTGCTTCACCAGATGGATGAAGGAAAAAGACCTGAACTCATGATTTAGAGACACATTTCCGGTCTCTATATTTTGTTTGAAAATCATAATTTGAATGTAATATTAAAATTGTCATTCTAGACAGCCAAAGAAGGAATTGTATTGAGGTTTCCACAGACAGATCACATACCTACATGGTCTTTTTTCTGTTCTGATTAAGGAAGACCGACGGAAGGATTTAAATTGCTTTGCACATGAGACAGAGTTTGAAGTGATAACAGTAGCTACAAGTAAATACCACAGGGAATGTGAAATTATATCGTTCAAATTTCACATCTACTTTCTGGATTGATGTACAATGAGGATTGATGCACAATTGATGTACCCTATCGCAGAAGCTCATACCCCAGTTGTAAGTAGAGAGTTCTAGCTGAAGAAATATAAAGTTATGATAAATTACAAACGTAGCAGTAACAGATATTAGTTGCTTAATGCTTTATTTTTGTTGGCTCTGCTTAATGCAGTTAATGAAAGAAGCTGTAGAAAACTCAACAAACTATTTAATCTTACATTGTGAAAATTCTTCATAATCACCAGAAATTAAAGAAACTTGCATCAGCAACCTTTCTGACTGAATGTCACGTGCTTGTTGTAGCTTTCTACTGGGTTGCTTACGCAGTGCTTGAAATGGTTAAAAAAATGAAACCAAATTACTTGAAAATAAAGTAAAATTGACCTAAAGCAGCAACTTGGAATTACTTCAACAAGCCATTGTTAAAATAAAAGTAATTAATACAATTCTAATCAGAGTAATAATCTTAATTTCTTCACAATTGCTTAATCAAAACCAGTTTTCACAATAGTTTTATCATCTTATGATTCTGAATTGTCAAGTGGAATTACCGACAGAACTGGCAATGATAACAAGGATTCTCAATTCAACATTTTGTGTCTCTGTATAGAGATATATCAGGGAAATGGCCATCTCCTCAAGTATTCAGTGCACACCCACGAAATTGGAGTTTAGAAGAATAAAAAGCGGTCCGATATTTCAGGCTAGAGGAAGGTTTGTAGTGGAGATCTCCCAGTAGTTATTACTGACACCCTTGCCTTTTCTGACATATATTAATGATGTAGATCTTTGTGGACAGGGACATTTGTGAAGTTTGTAGATGACACAAAACTTGGAAAAATTGTACACAGTGGGGAAGACAGTGTAGAACATCAACATGGTGGTGGGGTGGGCAGACAGGTGGCAGAAGTAGTTCAATGTGGAGAAGTGAGAGGAGATACACTTTGTTACAAAGATCTTGGTGAAACAGTACAAAGGGTACAATTCTAAAGGACATCCAGGAGTAGACAGACCTGGATGTATATGCACAAAAGTTAAGAAAGATGGTAGGTCAGGTAAAGAAAGCAGTAAAAGAATATATCATCGTGTGGAGCTGGATGAACACAGCAGGCCAAGCAGCATCTCAGGAGCACAAAAGCTGACGTTTCGGGCCGAGACCCTTCATCAGAGAGGGGGATGGGGGGAGGGAACTGGAATAAATAGGGAGAGAGGGGGAGGCGGACCGAAGATGGAGAGAAAACAAAAATAGGTAGAGAGGAGAGTATAGGTGAGGAGGTAGGGAGGGGATAGGTCAGTCCAGGGAAAGCGGACTGGTCAAGGAGGTGGGATGAGGTTAGTAGGTAGGAAATGGAGGTGCGGCTTGGGGTGGGAGGAAGGGATAGGTGAGAGGAAGAACAGGTTAGGGAGGCAGAGACAGGCTGGGCTGGTTTTGGGATGCAGTGGAGGGAGGGGAAAAAATGGGCTGGTTTTGTGATGCAGTGGCAGGGGGGGGAGATTTTGAAGCTTGTGAAGTCCACATTGGTACCAAATCGGGCTGCAGGGTTCCCAAGTGGAATATGAGTTGCTGTTCTTGCAACCTTCGGGTGGCATCATTGTGGCACTGCAGGAGGCCCATGATGGACATGTCATCTGAGGAATGGGAGGGGGGAGTTGAAATGGTTCACGACTGGGAGGTGCAGTTGTTTATTGCGAACCGTGCGGAGGTGTTCTGCAAAGTGGTCCCCAAACCTCCACTTGGTTTCCCCAATGTAGAGGATGCGACACCAGGTACAATGGATACAATATACCACTTTGGCAGATGTGCAGGTGAACATCTGCTTGATATGGAGGGTCATCTTGGGGCCTGGGATAGGGGTGAGGGAGGTGGTGTGGGGGCAAGTGTAGCACTTCCTGCAGTTGCAGGGGAAGGTGCCGGGTGTGGTGGGGTTAGAGGGGATTGTGGAGCAGACAAGGGAGTCGCAGAGAGAGTGGTCCCTCCGGAAGGCAGACAAGGGTGGGGATGGAAAAATGGTGGTGGGGTCGGATTGTAGATGGCGGAAGTGTTGGAGGATGATGCGTGGTATCGGGAGGTTGGTGGGGTGGTATGTGAGAACGAGGGGGTTCATCTGGGAGCGGTTGTGGCGGGGGCGGGGTATGAGGGATGTGTAGCAGGAAATGCAGGAGACGCGGTCAAGGGCGTTCTCGACCACCGCGGGGGGAAATTTGTGGTCCTTGAAGAACGTGGACATCTGCGATGTGCGGGAGTGGAATGCCTCATCCTGGGAGCGGATGCGGCAGAAGCAGAGGATTTGGGAATAGGGGATGGAATTTTTGCAGGAGGGTGGGTGGGAGGAGGTGTATTCTAGGTAGCTGTGGAAGTCAGTGGGCTTGAAATGGACATCAGTTTCCAGCTGGTTACCTGAGATGGAGACTGAGAGGTCCAGGTGAGGGATGTGTTGGAGATGGCCCAGGTGAACTTGAGGTTGGGGTGGAAGGTGTTGGTGACGAGGATGAACTGTTTGAGCTCCTCTGGGGAGCAAGAGGTGGTGCCCATACAGTCATCAATATAATGGAGGAAGAGGTGGAGTTTGGGGCCTGTGTAGGTGCGGAAGAGGGACTGTTCCACGTAACCTACAAAGAGGCAGGCATAGCTTGGACCCATGCAGGTACCCATGGCCACCCTCTTTGACTGTAGGAAGTGGGAGGAGTCGAAAGAGGTGTTGAGGGTGAGGACGAGTTCGGCTAGGCAGATGAGGGTGTTGGTGGAGGGGGAATGGTTGGGCCTGCGGAAGAGGAAGAAGCGGAGGGCCTGGAGGCCACCTGCATGAGGAATACAGGTGTACAGGGACTGGACGTCCATGGTGAAAATGAGGTGTTGGGGGCCAGGGAATTGGAAGTCCTGGAGGAGGTGGAGGGCGTGGGTGGTGTCACGGATGTAGGTAGGGAGTTTCTGGACCATAGGGGAGAAAATGGAGTCCAGATAGGTGGAGATGATTTCGGTGGGGCAGGAACAGGCTGAGACAATGGGTCGACCAGGGCAGGCAGGTTTGTGGATTGTCAATGGGTCAACCAGGGCAGGCAGGTTTGTGGGTTGACAACGGGTCGACAAGGGCAGGTAGGTTTGTGGATTAGCCTGTTCCTGCCCCACCGAACTCATCTCCACCTATCTGGACTCCATTTTCTCCCCTATGGTCCAGAAACTCCCTACCTACGTCCGTGACACCACCCACGCCCTCCACCTCCTCCAGGACTTCCAATTCCCTGGCCCCCAACACCTCATTTTCACCATGGACGTCTAGTCCCTATACATTTGTATTCCTCATGCAGGTGGCCTCCAGGCCCTCTGCTTCTTTTTGTCCCGCAGGCCCACCAATCCCCCTCCACCGACATCCTCATCCGCCTAGATGAACTCGTCCTCACCCTCAACAACTTCTCTTTCGATTCCTCCCACTTCCTACAGACAAAGGGGGTGGCCATGGGTACCTGCATGGGCCCAAGCAATGCCTGCCTCTTTGTAGGTTACGTGGAACAGTCCCTCTTCCGCACCTACACAGGCACCAAACCCCACCTCTTCCTCCATTATATTGATGACTGTATCAGCACCGCCTCTTGCTCCCCAGAGGAGCTCAAACAGTTCATCCTCGTCACCAACACCTTCCACCCCAACCTCAAGTTCACCTGGGCCATCTCCAACATATCCCTCACCTTCCTGGACACCTCAGTCTCCATCTCAGGTAACCAGCTAGAAACTGATGTCCATTTCAAGCCCACTGACTCCCACAGCTACCTAGAATACACCTCCTCCCACCCACCCTCCTGCAAAAATTCCATCCCCTATTCTCAATTCCTCTGCTTCTGCCGCATCTGCTCCCAGGATGAGGCATTCCACACTCCCGCACATCCCATATGTCCACGTTCTTCCAGGACTGCAACTTTCACCCCGCAGTGGTCGAGAACGCTCTTGACCGCAACTCCCGCATTTCCTGCTACACATCCCTCACACCCCGCCCCCGCCACAACCGCCCCCAGAGGATCCCCCTCGTTCTCTCATACCACCCCACCAACCTCCCGATACCACGCATCATCCTCCAACACTTCCACCATCTACAATCTGACCCCACCACCCAAGCCATATTTCCATTCCCACCCTTGTCTGCCTTCCAGAGAGACCACTCTCTCCGCGACTCCATTGTCTGCTCCACAATCCCCTCTAACCCCACCACACCCGGCACCTTCCCCTGCAACTGCAGGAAGTGCTACACTTGCCCCCACACCTCCTCCCTCACCCCTATCCCAGGCCCCAAGATGACCCTCCATATCAAGCAGATGTTCACCTGCACATCTGCCAAAGTGGTATATTATATCCATTGTACCCGGTGTGGCTTCCTCTACATTGGGGAAACCAAGTGGAGGTTTGGGGACCACTTTGCAGAACACCGCTCGGTTCGCAACAAACAACTGCACCTCCCAGTCGCGAACCATTTTAACTCCCCTCCTCATTCCTCAGACGACATGTCCATCATGGGCCTCCTGCAGTGCCACAATGATGCCACCCGAAGGTTGCAAGAACAGCAACTCATATTCCGCTTGGGAACCCTGCAGCCCAATGGCACCAACGTGGACTTCACAAGCTTCAAAATCTCCCATTCCCCCACTGCATCCCAAAACCAGCCCATTTCCTCCCCTCCCCCCACTGCATCACAAAACCAGCCCAGTTCTTGCCCTCCCCCCACTGCATCCCAAAACCAGCCCAGACTGTCTCTGCTTCCCTAACCTGTTCTTCCTCTCACCATCCCTTCCTCCCACCTTAAGCCGCACCTCCATTTCCTACCTACCACCTCATCCCGCCTCCTTGACCTGTCCGTCTTCCCTGGACTGACCTATCCCCTCCCTACCTCCTCACCTATACTCTCCTCTCTACCTATCTTGTTTTCTCCCCATCTTCAGTCCGCCTCCCCCTCTCTCCCTATTTATTCCAGAACCCTCTCCCCATCCCCCTCTCCATTGAAGGGTCTCGGCCCGAAACGTCAGCTTTTGTGCTCCCGAGATGCTGCTTGGCCTGCTGTGTTCATCCAGCTCCACACTTTGTTATCTTGGATCCTGCAGCATCTGCAGTTCCCATTGTCACCAAAGTATATATCATTCTCGGTTTCATAAATAAGGGTGTACATTAAAAAAGCAGATAGTTTATGATGATTTATAACTAAGACACTGGTTAGACCTCAGTTGGGATATTGTGTACCATTCTGGGTGCCTGACTACGGGAAATATGTGAATGCACTGCTGAGGTTGCGGAAGAGGTTTACCAGAATGGTTGCAGGGAATGGACACTTGAGAGATAAAGAAGGATTGGGGAAGTTTGGCCCATCTTTCCGCAGACAGAAGGCAAATAGGAGATATGATAACAGTTTTCAAAAACTGCGTGGACACAGAGAAACAATTCCTACACATAAAAGGATTTAGACATAGAAGGCACAGTTTTAGAGAAAACCTTTTCCACACAGCAAATAGTTAGGGAACACAAAGCATGGCCTGCGGTGGAAGTAGGTTCAACTGAGGCAATGGATGAATATTTAAATAGAAACCGTGTGTAGGACAATGGGGGAGAAAGGCAGATGGGTAGCATTAAGTTAAAGCTCTCACAGCAAGTCCAGACATGATGGCCTGAATGGCCCCCTACTGCACTGTAACGATTAAGAGATTGAGGCATGCATGATCCCAAGAGGACTTGACAGGGTGGATGCTGAAAGGATCTTTCTCCTTGTGGAAGAGACTAGAACTAGGGCAGAGAGTTTAAAAACAAGGGGCGCTCTATTTAAAACAGAGTTTTATTTTTTTTCTCGTAGGGTTGAGTGTCTTTGGAACTGTCTTTTGAG
The DNA here is from genome assembly GCF_030684315.1 of Stegostoma tigrinum. NCBI lineage: Eukaryota > Metazoa > Chordata > Chondrichthyes > Orectolobiformes > Stegostomatidae > Stegostoma > Stegostoma tigrinum. The sequence continues at coordinate 4,529,300 of NC_081362.1, read as the reverse complement.
AGGAGTGCAGATAGGATAGCTGAATACTTTGGGGCAATAATCAGAACAGCTATGATCATATTGAATGGTGACACAGGGTAGAGAGGCCAAACAGCTGACACTTGCTTCAAATGTTAGGACCTTTTAGTTGCAGCTGAGGAGCCACAAATAGCATCAGTGGAAAATCCAACTAAGTGGCAGTTAAGTTGTCAATGGAATACTCTAACAAAGCATAAGATTTAAAACACTGATCCTCACAATGGCAAGTTTCCAAATCGGTTTCAAAAATATGAAGATGTTATTGCAGAACCTACAGCAATTTTATCTTTCTTTCCATGTGGAAACAGCAGTGACAGATAGAGCTTGACAATACAAATACTGTACATTAATGATCAGAAGTTTAGATCTGCAGGCAGCAAAGAAGGTGCTTGACTCAACAGACATAACGAATATTTCTGGACATAAAAGTAGCATTGCATCAAACAGGAACTCAATCAAGACTATCTACTGTTATTGCAACAAGCAAGTAGTCTCCAGTCATACCTCTTTTACTGACTGTTGAAGGATTTTGTATTTCTGTAGTAACTTGCAGCATCCAAGCTGGCAAGATTCTTTTCCGTTGTACAGTGTCCAATGGTGCTTGACCATTCTTCAGTTGCTCACTCTTTGACTTAAAGAACACAATATTGGTTTGGTTAACAAGGACGGGTCAGACTATCTCACAACCTATTTTAACATTTTGCCTCAAATGGATTTAGAATACAGAAACATTAAAACAGAATCCAATCACATTGTCTCTAGATAGTGACAGGCATTTCATTGTGATCAGGACCTAAAACTGTGACCAACTGATTTTTCCTGACTTATCAACAGAACTGAAAGCACTGTTGCAAACTGAAGGCCCAAGGTGAGTTGCTAGCCTATTTGGTTCAACAGCTTACCAAATGACTTTACTGATACACTGTGATAGCTCAGAAGCAATCATTTCCAATGTTTGTTAGAAATAACTTCTCTAATTTATTTAGCAGTTGCTAAAAAAGTTTTAAAAACTTGACCGAGTCATCAACTTGTAAAGCCTAGTAGCAAAGCCAGTAAAAGACTATTTCTTTATAATGCATTTAGAGAGTTTTCAGTTGTTTCTTTCAATTTCAAGAATCTTAAATTGATATTTCAGGAAATCACATTTCAAGCTCGTCCATACTGAATTGGAGCAAACAATTCGTATCATGTATATGATCCACAAAATTTCTCAATCTACAGTAGTTTTTGCGTAATTGAAAGTATTCATCTTAAGAAATCTGGAAGTAACTGAAGGATTCAGAAGGTTTTAAGCACTGATTCAATCTGCATGTGTGGAGATTATCTGCCATTCCAATGTAGGGCTAGCTGAATGAAAGAATAGCCACTAAGGCCACTAGCATAAATGGCACAAATCCTCCAGACTCTCGCTAGGAAGAAAAAGACTGGTATTCATATGATGTTTTTCATATCCATTGCAGTGTCTGTAGTAATCCGGAATCAGAGAACTGATGCAAATTGGGAATGACAATGAGCCAAGACAATCAAACCAGGGACAGTGGATACCTGGAAGTGTAGGTATTAAAAAGGACAGTTTAGTTGAGTGTAAGTATCTGTGTTTCCTTTTATTAACTGGCTGAAGTGTCACCTGTCTGTAGCTATGTTTTGCTATAATTTAATCGGTAATTTGCATGATGTGTAATGCCCAAAGAGAAATAAAGTCTCCAAGCTGAAATAAATCACTGTGTAACAGCACTCATAAAACTCAGTGTGATGTCCAAGTGAGGACCTCATCCTACTTCTTTGTATTCACCCATGCAATGTAGGCATCGCTGGGTGGCCAGCATTTATTACCCATCACTAGCTGCCATTGTTACAAAGGGATGCATACACACACTGCTTTTAAGGCAACAAGATCAATTTAATAGAAGTCCAAAACACATTTGTGCCTTCAGCTACATTCTGAAACCCACAATGCTCTTGTCCTCTTTTAACAACTACTCTTAAAACACACTCTGATCAAGCTTTGGTTACCTTCTGATAGTCTCCTTCTTTGACTCTGTATATCCTTGTCTGCTGTGCCTCTGAAAGTTGCTGGGTCAGTTTACAACATTAAAAGGTTCCATTTAACTAAAAATTGTTGCTCTCACAGCAATTCAACACAGATTGAGGGCACGTACTGTCTGCAAATTTGGTTAAGCAGCTGGCCATAGTTAAAAGCCAGATTTAGATATAATAATTAAAATGAACTGGCAATGCTCTCTCTATACCACCCTTAAAAGATAATATCAGTAATTCAAATTCATTCAATAAGTGACGGTTGCATTGTGAGAACTCCTGTTTTACAAAAAAAAATCAAAAACTGTTAAGGTTTCCATCAGAGAAAGAAGCACAATGTGTGCGTTCTTTAATACATCATTCCTAAACTAACCAAGAAACTGTGGGAAAGACATATTATTAAGTTATTTTATGGTTAACAAAAATCTTATACTAATCTTGCACATAATACCTGAGAGTCAGATTGTGTGTTTTGGCTGAAGTAAAGTGACAGCTTCTTTAAGCAAAGGTCGACAGTAATCAAGTTACAAGCAAGTTAGACTAGATAAGTCAATTAAGAACAAACAGGACCATTTGATTACAACTTTAAATTAACTGGATGGGGCGGCAAGGTGGCTGAGGTTAGCACCGCTGCCTCACAGCACCAGGGACCCGGGTTCAATTCTACCCTTGGGCAACTGTTTATGTGGAATTTGCACATTCTCCCCATGTCTGCATGGGATTCCTCTGAGTGCTCCAGTTTCCTCCCACAGTCCAAGGATGTGCAGGCTAGATAAATTGGTCATGCTAAATGGCCCCGTAGTGTTCAGAGATGTGTGGGCTATAGAGGGATGGGTCTGGATGCTCCAATGACCAGTATGGACTTGTTGAGCTGAAGAGCCTGCTTCCACACAGTAGGGATTCTATGATTTCAATGCCAAGTGGCTGTTCACCCACAAGAGGATTCCTGCGCCTCCCAAATCCCGACTCTGTCCCTGCCCCTCCCCCACCATGCACCCGCCGCCATTGACCATGAGGACACGGCCGGAGACCCCACCGATGACGTCACATCGGCCTCCGCCGGCCACAGAACTTCCGGAACCGCTGCTGCAGTCACCACCTCCACGTCCAGGTACTACAGCCCACACACCACCCTCACCTCAGCTGCTGCCGCCCACCCCGATCCTCCCACCGCCGACGGAACCCCGCCCACGGTCGACGCCGACGGAACCCCGCCCACGGTCGACGCCGACGGAACCCCGCCCACGGTCGACGCCGACGGAACCCCGCCCACGGTCGACGCCGACGGAACCCCGCCCACGGTCGACGCCGACGGAACCCCGCCCACGGCCGACGGAACCCCGCCCACGGCCGACGGAACCCCGCCCACGGCCGACGACATCATCGCTCCGCCCACAACCTCCACAGCCTGCAACCCCAGAGGAGACAGCCACCCTGAGCCCTGCCGAATCTTCACCATCCCCCCAGACCTCCCACTGACTGAGGACGAACGGTCAGTCCTGAGCAAGGGGCTCACCTTTGTCCCCCTACAACCACACATCAACGAATACCAGTCACGGTCGGACACAGAGCAGTTTTTCCGCCGTCTTCGCCTGCATGCCTACTTCTTCAACCGGGAACCCAACCCTCCTTCCACTGACCCCTTCACCCGCTTCCAACACAAGTCCTCCTCCTGGACACCACCCCCAGGCCTCCTACCCTCCCTCGACCTCTTCATCTCCAACTGCCGTCGAGACATTAACCGCCTCAACCTCTCCACCCCTCTCACCCACTCCAACCTCTCCCCCGCAGAACGGGCAGCCCTCCGCTCCCTCCGCTCCAACCCCAACCTCACCATCAAACCCGCAGACAAGGGTGGCGCAGTGGTAGTATGGCGTACTGACCTCTACATCGCCGAGGCCAGACGCCAACTCTCCGACACCAGCTCCTACCGCCTCCTCGATCATGACCCCACACCCGAGCACCAAACCATCATCTCCAACACCATTCATGACCTCATCACCTCAGGGGACCTCCCACCCACAGCCTCCAACCTCATTGTTCCCCAACCCCGCACGGCCCGTTTCTATCTCCTTCCCAAAATCCACAAACCTGCCTGCCCTAGTCGACCCATCGTCTCAGCCTGCTCCTGCCCCACCGAACTCATCTCCACCTATCTGGACTCCATTTTCTCCCCTTTGGTCCAGGAACTCCCCACCTATGTCCGTGACACCACCCACGCCCTCCACCTCCTCCAGAACTTCCAATTCCCTGGCCCCCAACACCTCATATTCACCATGGACGTCCAGTCCCTGTACACCTGCATTCCGCATGGAGATGGCCTCAAGGCCCTCCGCTTCTTCCTGTCCCGCAGGCCCGACCAGGCCCCCTCCACCGACACTCTCATCCGCCTAGCGGAACTCGTCCTCACACTCAACAACTTCTCTTTTGACTCCTCCCACTTCCTACAGACTAAGGGGGTGGCCATGGGCACCCGCATGGGCCCCAGCTATGCCTGCCTCTTTGTAGGTTACGTGGAACAGTCCATCTTCCGCACCTACAAGGCCCCAAACCCCACCTCTTCCTCCGGTACATTGATGACTGTATCGGCGCCGCCTCTTGCTCCCCAGAGGAGCTCGAACAGTTCATCCACTTCACCAACACCTTCCACCCCAACCTTCAGTTCACCTGGGCCATCTCCAGCACATCCCTCACCTTCCTGGACCTCTCAGTCTCCATCTCAGGCAACCAGCTTGTAACTGATGTCCATTTCAAGCCCACCGACTCCCACAGCTACCTAGAATACACCTCCTCCCACCCACCCTCCTGCAAAAATTCCATCCCCTATTCCCAATTCCTCCGCCTCCGCCGCATCTGCTCCCACGATAAGACATTCCACTCCCGCACATCCCAGATGTCCAAGTTCTTTAAGGACCGCAACTTCCCCCCCACGGTGATTGAGAACGCCCTTGACCGCGTCTCCCGCATTTCCCGCGACACATCCCTCACACCCCGCCCCCGCCACAACCGCCCCAAGAGGATCCCCCTCGTTCTCACACACCACCCTACCAACCTCCGGATACAACGCATTATCCTCCGACACTTCCGCCATTTACAATCCGACCCCACCACCCAAGACATTTTTCCATCCCCACCCCTGTCTGCTTTCCGGAGAGACCACTCTCTCCGTGACTCCCTTGTTCGCTCCACACTGCCCTCCAACCCCACCACACCCGGCACCTTCCCCTGCAACCGCAGGAAATGCTACACTTGTCCCCACACCTCCTCCCTCACCCCCATCCCAGGCCCTAAGATGACATTCCACATTAAGCAGAGGTTCACCTGCACATCTGCCAATGTGGTATACTGCATCCGCTGTACCCGGTGCGGCTTTCTCTACACTGGGGAAACCAAGCGGAGGCTTGGGGACCGCTTTGCAGAACACCTCCGCTCAGTCCGCAACAAACAACTGCACCTCCCAGTCGCAAACCATTTCCACTCCCCCTCCCATTCTCTAGATGACATGTCCATCATGGGCCTCCTGCACTGCCACAATGATGCCACCCGAAGGTTGCAGGAACAGCAACTCATATTCCGCCTGGGAACCCTGCAGCCATATGGTATCAATGTGGACTTCACCAGTTTCAAAATCTCCCCTTTCCCCACTGCATCCCTAAACCAGCCCAGTTCATCCCCTCCCCCCACTGCACCACACAACCAGCCCAGCTCTTCCCCCCCACCCACTGCATCCCAAAACCAGTCCAACCTGTCTCTGCCTCCCTAACCGGTTCTTCCTCTCACCCATCCCTTCCTCCCACCCCAAGCCGCACCCCCAGCTACCTACTAACCTCATCCCACCTCCTTGACCTGTCCGTCTTCCCTGGACTGACCTATCCCCTCCCTACCTCCCCACCCACACCTTCTCCACCTATCTTCTTTACTCTCCATCTTCGGTCCGCCTCCCCCTCTCTCCCTATTTATTCCAGTTCCCTCCCCCCATCCCCCTCTCTGATGAAGGGTCTAGGCCCGAAACGTCAGCTTTTGTGCTCCTGAGATGCTGCTTGGCCTGCTGTGTTCATCCAGCCTCACATTTTATTATCTTGGAATCTCCAGCATCTGCAGTTCCCATTATCTCTGTTCTTTCAGTGCAGGCCCAACATCAATAATTCAAACATGTAAATCAGTAATACAAACAGAGTCTTCTTTTTAGCCAAACCCACACACATATAGACTTCCAGCAGAGAAAACAAAACAAAACAAAATCATAGACTGCAATCAGCATTCAGAACCAGGAACTCAATCATTCACCTCCCTGGTCTGGGAACCATGGCAAATTGGAACTAGCCACATCTTTGCACACTTCAATATTAACTTGCTTACACTGAATAACCCTACAGACCAAGTCAAAGATTCACAGTAGTCTTGGTTCTAAAAGCTTCAGTCTGAATCCTAGAAGATTCCAGGGGGTTGAACCGGCCCTTCCTCAGCAGGTGCAGTGTAAAACTGGGGTTAGAAGATTATTCATTGCTTTAAAAGTTTAAACATAAAGTCTGCTAATCACACGACCCTTACCACATTCTGCAAGATGCCATTTGGTTCAATTGTGCAGGATTGCTGTCGGGAATAGTCGTCTGCTGTCAATATTTCAGATGATGTAGTGGGTTTTTGTGCGTAACCCTGAGGTATATCTGGGCCTTCGTTGACATCCCCTTTCTCCTTACGTGAGCTTCCTGTAGAATTAGATTGCTCATCATCCTCAAAACTTGACAGATCGCTGTTTCTGCAATGTATTAAAATGTGGCACAAATACATTTTCATTGACTAAAGAAAAATCTTCTCGACACGAATCAAAATTCTTATCTGAATTTGCTTGTCAATATATCAACCATTTTAGGTTTCAGTGTAACACGTGAATGTAAATTACTTCTCATAGCTTGGTTCATTTTAATACTAGCTGCTCTCAAAAGACTATGGATTAATGAAGAGGTAGACAAACAGGAAGCTGGAAGACACAGCAGGCCAGGTGGCACCTGGGGGAAAGGAGCAGTCAACGTTTTGAGTATTACCCTTCTTCAGGATTAATGCAGCCTATTTGAACAGAATATTTATAGAGGTGTAAGTAATTCAAGTTTAAGGAGTATTACACACATTCAGTTATAAGTTTATAAATATCTATTTATTATCTCAAAGCATACTTTACATGTTCTCATACAGGCACAAACCCATATTGGGAATATATTGTTACGTAATATATAGCTGATTAACTTGCTACCAGAAGTGATTTGTGTATTTCAATTCAAAGGTTTTATGAAATTAACTTGATGTTATAGCGACCCAAGTTACTGTATTCCAAAATTTATTTTAAATATATATTTCACTAATTCTTTTTGGACAGCCAGAGACTTTTTCCTAGGGTGGAGGTAGCAATTACGAGGGTCATAGTTTTAAAGTGAGTGGAGGTAGACATAGCGGAGACTGTCAGAGGTGGGTTTTTCACTCAGAGTGGTAGGGGCGTGGAATGCATTGCCGGAGAGGTTAGCGGAATCAGCCTCATTAGGGGCATTTAAGCGGCTACGAGGTAGGCATATGGATGATAATGTAAGTTAGAGGCGGAGGTTAGATCGACCTTAAGATTTGGGTAAAAGTTTGGCACAACATCATGGGACGAATGGCCTGTGCTGAGCTATACTGTTCTTTGTTCTATGTTCTTAGGACCAATAGATCCAGGATAAGTACAAAACTGAAGGACAGAAAGAGGTTTAAGGGAAGGAAAAATGTCTGAGCCAGAAAGAAACTGTTAAGAATCATATTTAAGTTTACTTTTACAGAAGGAGAAACTATAACTTACTGCAATACTTATTTTCTACATAGGACAGAACTTCTCAAATACTGAAGCACAAAAACAATTATCAAGGACAATGATACACTAAATTTTCTCCACTGCACATCTTCCAGAATTCCGAAATGCAGAAAAATTTAGGTGTTCCAATGCATCAGTCATGACAGGTTTGTGTGCAGGTACAGCACCTGATTATGAAGTCTACTTCATAAAGGGATGACTTGATTGTCGTGAATATAATCCTGCATGGCCTCAACAAGAGTTCGCACAGAAACAATGTTTCCTCTTTTGCGGGGGTCCAGAACTAGCAAGCACCATCTTAAAATTATTGGGTTTTTATTTCTCTCTCAAAAGGTGTGGAATTTTGGAACTGTCTGCCTCAGAAGGTGGTGGAGGTAGTGTCATTGACAATGTTTGAAATAGAGACGGATAATTTCATGTTAGATAAAGGAAAGAAGGGTTAATCAGGAGTAGATGGTAGTGTGGAATTTGAAGGGCAAACATCTGGCACAATCTTATTGAATAGTGAAGCAGGCTTGAAGGGCCGAATAGCCTGTTTCAGCTCCTATTTCATATGACTCCGAGCATTTTCATGTACAAACAAAGTTTAAAACATATTCATCTATTAATTTATGATGACTGTGAAAATAGGATCAATCAGTTCTCACACAAAAGTAACTTAAACAGACTATTCAACGTGAGTTAGATGATTTATTAATCTAACTGTACAAAGTCATAAGTTAGCACGTTCACCAAAAATAACCATGGTAGCCTGTTATAATAGGGTTCATTATGCCTTGAATTTGCTTACTGCATGGGAGTGTCACAGTTCCCAAAGACCAGCAAATCTTCATCTAAATCCTCATTTTAATGTTACAAATAGGAAAAATTAAGCTTCTCCTTATTAACGTGGCCCAACTCAGCGCTTCACTTTTAGAACCCCAACATCTGGCATATAATAGGCTTCTACCATACTCTCAATGCCAGAATGTGAAGTCAAGCATTAAATAATGTTATCTTGTTAGTTTCCTGTGAAAACATCACACCATTAATGGTGAATGTATCCGAATACGTAGATGTGATTAGTGTTCATTTGCTATTGATTTAAAGATTATGTCACCTTAAGGTCTGGTCGAAGCTGGGGGAGATGACCTTGAATATATATTTGTCTGGCAGTAAAGAGAAAGAGTCTCCTGGGTTTAGCCAGTGCCATTTATCCTTAGCCAGAGGCAGAAGCTGGTCTCCACTTGATGAACGATAGAAGCATGGATTGGTGTGTAACTGGAATTTAAAAAAAAAAGAGATGAGCAACACCTGTTGCACACTGACACCCTAACAATAGTAGGTGGTCAAATAATGTTCTGTTTCACTCTCTGGGGTTCATAAAGGCTTCTCAGGAGGCCCACAAAATAGTTGATTCACCCTGTCACAGTTCACCTGCTGCTGAAATGATAGAAGCATGCTTCTGTTAGCTGCAGTTGATTTATAAGGCAAGATGTACAAGCTGGAGTTGGCCATTTAGCCTTAGAGCCTGCCTGGACCACCATTTAATAAGATCACGAATGACGTGAGTATAGTTTGAACTCCACTTCCTAGCCTGCCCATCTCACACTCACCTCCAATATTACTGAGTGGTCATTATTAATAGTTAAGTGTCAATCTTGCATCACAATTGGTAAAAATTCACCAATCTGAATCAGTTTCTTCAACTATAAATGTTGCCTGACTTGCTGAGTACATCTTGCATTTTATGTTATTATTTTTGGTTTCTGAGGTTTCATTTTGAGAAACCTGTTCTAGCATTCTAACCATTTTATCACGAAAGTTGGATCATCTGTCTTCACAACAGCATTGCAGTGAGAAGAGGTTACAGAGGAAATGGTGAGCCTGAACAGCTACTAGGAGATATCCTATTGCACATTCATATAGGAGGAGGAGAGAGAGATTTGGGTCATGGAGTCATACAGCACAACAGCCCCTTTGGCCCAACTAGCCTGTGCCAACCATAATCCCAAACGAAACTAGTCCCACCTGGCTGCACTTGGCCCATATCCATCCAAACCTTTTTTTAAAATTCATGTGCTTATCCAAATGTCTAAATATTGCAATTGTACCTGCATACACCACTTCCTCTGGAAGTTCATTCCACTCATGAATCACTCCCTTTGTAAAAAGTTGCCCCTCATATCCTTTTTAAACCTTTCTCCTCTCACCTTAAAATTATGCCCCCGGTCTTGAAATTCCACATCGTAGGGTAAAGACACATACCCCTCATGATTTTAAGAACCTTTATATGGTCACCTCTCAATCTCCTATACTCCAGTAAATAAAGTCCCAAACTCTCCCTATAATTCTTCCATTCCCAACAACAACCTGGCTAATCTTTTCTGAACTCTCTCCAGTTTGATAATATTCTTCCTACAACAGATCGACCAGAATAGCATGTAGTCCTCCAGAAGTGGCCTCACCAACGTCCAGGACAATCTCATCATGGCTTCCCAACTCCTAAACTCCAAGAATTGAGTAATGAAGGCAAACACCTCCTTAGCCACCCTGTTTACATGTGACACAAACTTCAAAGAATTATGTATGCGAATCCCTGGGTCTCTCAGGGCAGGAATTATACACTTAATGGTAAGGTCCTGGGGAGTATTGGTGAACAAAGAGACCTCGGAGTGCAGTTCACAGATGATTGAAAGAAGAGTCACAGGTAGACAGGATAGTGAAGAAGGTGTTGATGTGCATTTATTGGTCAGTGCACTGATTACAGGAGTTTGGAGGTCGTGCTGCGGCTGTACAGGACATTTGTTAGGCCATTTTTGGAATACCGTGTTCAGTTCTTGTCTCCCTGCTATAGGAAACACATTGTTAAACCTAAAAGAGTTCAGAAAAGCCAGTCGTGGTACAGACAGACACATTAGGGACATTTAAGCAACTCTTGGATAGGTACATTGGTGGTAGTAAAATGAAGGGTATGCAGGTTAGTTTGATATTAGAGTAGGTTAATAGGGCTGAAGGGCCTGTACTGTGCTGTACTGTTCTATGTTGTTTTACAAAACTCCCAAAGCCCTACTTATACAACTCAAAGTCCTGCCGTTGTTTGTTTACCAAAATGCAATACCTTGCATCTTAGCCCATTGATCCAATCGATCAAGATCTTTTTGTAATCCAAGATAATCTTCTTCTATAATTTTCCACTATACCACCAATTTTGATGCCATCCACAAACTTACCATGTCTTCTATATTCTCATCTAAATCATTTATATCAATGGCAAACAAAACACAATCCCGTGGAACACTGCTGGTAACAGGCCTCAAGTCCAAAAAACAACCCCACCACCATCACTATCTCCTGCCGATTAGCCAACTATGTATCCAATAGGCAAACTCACCCTGAATTCCTTGTGATCTAACTTCACCAATTAGTCAACCATGTGGAACCTTGTCAAAGGCTTTAGCAAAGTCCAAAGAAACAATGCCTACCGCTCTGCCCTCTTCAATGTTTTTGGTTACTTCCTGTGTTGTCTCTTTGCAGCTGAACCACTTTTCTGCTGTGCTGTTAACATACAAAGATTTTCATCATCTGCCCTGGAACTAAGCATGTCACCTCTTAATATACAATTCATAGTGCTCCTGTAAGTTTTATTTTTAAAGCTGCAAACATCTTTGTACAATCTCCAAGGCTTAAAACAATATCTTTTCCCACTTAGAGTTCATGATCTAAAAGAAATTGACCTTTATATTGACTATACCCGGAAACTGAAGTTGGACCCTAAAAGGTAGCAGGACAGTTTTTGTAATTTGAAGATCAAACGGGATTGTGTGGTGTACACTTCAGCTGTACAGAATTATGCTACTTCTTGGAGTAGCGAGATGGATAATTGGTGGGAGAGAATAGCAGCAGGACTCTGAGTTAAAGGAAATGATAATGACAACTCATTCTTTTACCTAATGTCAGCCCTTGGATCGGTCAAACCGCAGTTTATTACAGAACTCTGCACTAAATCACGTCCTGAAAACGAGGAGCATCTTTAACAATCTACGTAAGAGAAAATGACAAAACCCGAAAACTTTGAAAGGAAAGAGTTTCAAATCAACACTTAGTTCCAACCAATCACCTACAGAATCAAAGGTCTACCATCAATCTTCAGACATTGTGTTAATATTGCTAAAATAAAAATCAGAAGAATCAAACTTCTATAAAAGTTATTTTTAAAAATGATTTGATTCACTAATGCTGTTTTTGGAAGGAAATCTGCCATCTTTATCCAGCTTTGCCAACATGTGACTCCAGATCCAAAGCAATGTGATTGACTCTTAACTGCCCTCTGAAATACCCTAGCAGCCTTACTTGGTTCAAGGCAGTGACAGGTGGGTAACAAATGCTGTCTTTACCAGCAACGTTCACACCCATGAAAGAATTAAGAATGACCAAAATTTTGGGATCAGATTTCACAATGTCATATTTCTTTCATTTAGTAGATTAGTTTCCAGTCACCGATAAATCAAGTTCTATTTTTCACAACACTGGCTTTGTGATTTTTTTTTAAACCAAATGTTTGGGAAATTTCTTTCTGGAGTTTCAAATATTTACAATATATCAAGTGATATGGGAACAACTACCATCTTGCACCAATGGAACATGCTGTAGATCTACATGAGTCCTGCAGTTAATAATGCAGGGCTTCTCAATATAAAAACAAGTATGTTCATGTGCAACAGTTGCCAGTATTTACTTTGAAACAAATTTAAACAGACTGACACTTGACAGAGGCCTGTCATCTTCATGGACAATGCTACCCATTTGCCATTATGATATAAACTGAAGTGAAAAGAAGTGGATGATGGACACTCAAGTTTCATGAGTTACCAACAACTGGAGGGCATGTTTAAGAGTTTAATTTCCTCACTTAACAAAATGTATAAATGTACCATTAAAAATACAGTCCAAATACACCTGCTTAATCGTTACCTTGCCTTCATTTGTCAATTTTCAGCAGAACCTTACAATATTAATAAAATCAGACTAACTTTTTAATATTTTCAAAGTGGCCTAAATAATCAATCATCATTGGCTACTGGCTTTCCTTCCAAAAATCCCAAGCTGCATTTACACAGGAACATTGTAACATAAAACACACTTCCACCAAGTCTAAAATAATTTATATTAATGCAATACTGCATTAAAACGACTAAATCCCAAGGTTAAGAAGAGCATGAAGAATTTTCCTGCCATTTACATGTGTGGCTTAAATAAACCCCACTGCAGAAGACTACTGAGATAACACGGTGTGAAGCTGGATGAACACAGCGGGCCAAGCAGCAGAGGAGCAGGCAAGCCTGTCGTTTCGGGTCGGGATCCTTCTTCAGAAATGGTGGAGGGGAAAGGGATTCTGAAATAAATAGGGAGACAGGGGGAGGTGGATAGAAGATGGATAAAGGAGAAGATAGGGCGAGAGGAGACAGACAGGTCAAAGAGGCGGGCTTAGGGCCAGAGAAGGTGAATGTAGTTGGGGAGTTAGCGGGGAATAGGTCAGTCCAGGGAGGATGGACAGGTCAGGGGGGCAGGATGAGGTTAGTGGGTAGGGGATGGGGGTGGGGCTTGAAGTGGGAGGAATGGTTAGGGAGGCGGGGACTAGCTGGGTTGGTTTTGGCATTGGTTGAGGGAGGGGAGATTTTGAAGCTTGTGAAGTCCACATTGATACCCTTGGGCTGCAGAGTTCCCAAGCGAAATATGAGATGCAGTTCCGGAATCTTTCGGGTGACATCATTGTGACAATGCAGGAGGCCCAGGATGGACATGTCATCCGAGGAATGGGGTGGGGGGAAATTGAAATGGTTTGCGACTGGGAGGTGTAGCTGTTTGTTGCGAACAGAGCGTAGGTGTTCTGCAAAGCGGTCCCCAAGCCTCCATTTGGTTTCGCCGATGTAGAGGAGGCCACAACGGGAACAGTGGATACAGTATATAGCATTGACAGATGTGCAGGTGAACATCTGTTTGATGTGAAAAGTCTTCCTTGGGCCTGGGATCGGGGTGAGGAGAGAAGTATAGGGGCAGGTGTAGCACTTGCTTCGGGTGCAGGGAAAAATGCCAAGGGTGGTGGGGCTGGAGGGGAGTGTGGAACGGACAAGGGAGTCACAGAGAGAGTGGTCCCTCCGGAAGGCAGACAAGGGTGGGGATGGAAAAATGTCTTTGGTGGTAGGGTTGATTGTAGATGGTGGAAATGTCGGAGGATGATGCATTAGATTTGGAGGTTGGTTAGGTAGTACGTGAGGACCGGGGGATTCTGTTTTGGTTATTATTGCAAATGGGGGTGTGAGGGATGAGTTGCGGGAAATGTGGGAGCCACGGCCAAGGGCATTTTTGATCACTGTGGAGGGGAAGTTGCGGTTTTTGAAAGAGGACATCTGGGATGTTCAAGATTGGAATGCCTCCTCTTGGGAGCAGATGCAGCGTAGGCGAAGGAATTGGGAATAGGGGATGGTATTTTTACAGGAAGGTGGGTGAGTGGAGGAATATTCCAGGTAGTTGTGGGCATCATATTTATAAATTTTATTTGTAGATTCTGCTGCAGAAACTCATAAGCAATTTTCTGTTCATTCATAATTCTGTTTTTCTAATATAACATTGTAATAATGCTGGGAATGCTCAACTCAGGTAGCATCTGTGGAGATAGAAACTGAATTAACATTTAAAGTGGGGGCAACCTCTTGTCAGATCCACCATTCGAATGTTCTGCAGTCAGTATCTAATTATCCATCCCTTAAACTTCGGTTCATCCAATCCTCTACTTTCTGTTCCTCATGATAAGTACTACAGATTACTCACTGATAGCTCTCTGCCCTCTTAGCTTAAATTAGCTACTGATCCAGCAACAGCTTAAACTTTATAACATTAAAATTGACATCTCATATTCAGATGCCTCATGACATTCCCTTTCCCTATCCATATAATCTCCTCCAGCCCCACGGGACAGAGATCCTTTCATACCTCCAACTGGAATCTCTTGCTCAATTTCTACATGAACACACAAATTGAAGGAATAGGCCATTCAGTGCCTCAAACCCAGGCTACCTTCCAATAAGATCATGGATAATTGGATTGTGGCCTCTACTCCACTTTCCTGCCTACCCCAATACCCTTTGAATGCCTGGTTGGTCAAGAATCTATCTCTGCCTGCATCACACTTTGGGGAAGACAGTTCTGCAGACTTTCAACGCTTAGAAAAAAATTCTCATCTCCAATGAGAGATCACTTTACTTTTAAATGTGCCTTCCTAGTTCTTGTCTTTCCCATGAGGAACCTCCACCAGTCAAGTGCTCTCCTTTGCCCTGCACTGTTCACAATCATGGCCTTCAACTCGGTCAAAAGCCTGGCCTCCCTAATAGCACATTGCCACTGCAGCAGTTCAAGGCAACTCAGCACCGTCTGTTCAAGGACAATTAAATGCCCAAAATCAAGAGAGAGAGAGAGAGACTTCTGCAAGCAACCTTAAGTTCACTCCCTATCCCTATTCTGTCCTTGTTTAACATTTACAACTTCTCAATCTGTTCCAAATCTCATGTTGCTCGGCGTTACGTCTTGTCTAATAACAGATCACATGAAGTGTCTTAGAATATTTCACTATATTAAAGACAATATACATGCAAGTTTTGTTGTTGTAGGCACTAAATACAAGCTTTGCTATAACAAATGTAAAGTCCTACTCACATGTGGTTTAGATGTTATTTGAAACTAGTTAAAAATATGGCCAGATTCAAAAGTAGTGTTTCTTTCTTAACTAAATTAATAGGAGCTCGCTGCCCTCTATCAGTAATCTGGGCAAAACATGCTGCAGAACTTGATTTACATTCTAGCAAAGAATTCTATTTCTCTTTCCCAAGCAATACACATATCTTAAATAATCAGATTCACACATAACAATTACAATATTTGTGGAAAAAACAAATCAGTGACTTCCTTAGATACAGGAAGAATTTTATTTGTGTGTTTAAATTTAACAGGGTTCATTGCATTCTGCACAATGGATACCAAAGTCTAAAATGGCACATTTTTAAAGATTAGAAGTCAAAATTTTCTTCACCTCTTGTGTTGGGAGCAATGCAGCTAATAGTGTAACACAGATGTACAGCATGGAAACAGACCCTTTGGTACAACTCGTCCATGCCAACCAGATATCCGAGATGAATTTAGCCCATATCGCTTTATAGCCTTTCTATTCATATACCCATCCAGATGCCTTTTATATTTTGTAATTGTATCAGCCTCCACCACTTCCTCTGGCAGCTCATTCTATACATGCACCACTCTCTGCATGAAAAAGTTGCCTCTTAGGTCCCTCTTAAATCTTTCTCCTCTCAAAATAACCCACCACTCTAGTTTTTGACTTCCCAACCCCAGGAAAAATACCTTGGCTATTTACCCTATCTATGCTCCTCATAATTTTATAAACCTCTACAAGGTCACCCCTCAGCCTTCGATGCTCCAGGGAAAATAGCCCCAGCCTGTTCGGCCTCTCCGTATAACTTTAAATCTCTAACCCTGACAACATCCTTATAAATTTTCACTGAAAGGTTTCAAGTTTCACAACATCCTCCTTACAACAGGGTGATCAGAACTGCACAGTATTCCAAAAGTGGGCTAACCAACGCCCTGTACAGCTGCAACATGATTTCCCAACTCCTTTACTCAATGCACTGACAATAAAGACAGCCATACCAAATGCCTTCTCCTCCATCCTATCTAGTTACAAGTGCACTTTCAAGGAACTATGAACCTGTAACCGAGGCCTTTTTGCTGTAAACGTTTTTTTAACCCTCTTCTACTTAATGGCCCTCAGACATACTGTCAACTTTGCCAAAGATAATATTTGGTCAGTATAATTGCCATTCTGCTGAAGATAAACAAGTTACAATTTTGAAACATTTGGCAGAGAGAGAGAGAGAGAGAGAGAGAGAGAGAAACATATAAAAAGAGTTATATTTTCTGCAAAAAATCAGTTTTGTGTTTTGGGACTAAATTCTTTGCTGTCTCATTTAGATAATAAATTATCATCATAGTGATGAGCAAAAGCTTCAGTAAATATGACAAACTTTCAATACGTCACTTTCATACATAACAAACAAAGGACTGAATAATTATCCATAGAATCTATCACAGCATTAAATCTCAGGATTCAAAGCTGAGAAGTTAGAATGACTTTCTCATCTCAAAAGACTGGGATCCCAGCATTCTGAGTCGCTAGTGATAATGGGAACTGCAGATGCTGGAGAATCCAAGATAACAAAGTGTGGAGCTGGATGAACACAGCAGGCCAAGCAGCATCTCAGGAACACAAAAGCTGACGTTTCGGGCCTAGACCCTTCATCAATGAGTATTGGTCTAGCCAGTGATGCCACGTCCCATGAATGAATAATGGAAAAAAAATCTATAATGTTCAGCAAAAGTTAATATGGGTCTATTAATTTCTAAATGCATACAATGGTTTGAGCATACTAGAAGATGAAAAATGGGTTATCTGTAATACATTTAGTGACACAGAATAACAAAGTGTGGAGCTGGATGAACACAGCAGGCCAAGCAGCATCTCAGGAGCACAAAAGCTGACGTTTCGGGCCTAGACCCTTCATCGCTAAATGTAAACACTCAAATATGAATTGTGCCTTTGTTTTTATTAGACAAATAAGGACTGACACACAATGTATCTCAATATCACAGAATAGGAATAGTCCCATAAATGTTCCCACATGAACATGATCTAATAAAATCCAAAGTAGCTTCCATAGAAGCTAAGTCATAAAATGAAGCATATCAAATGACAACGCACGTCCTGTAATTCCAAGCTATCTCAGAAACTGGATGGCATGGTGGCTTAGTGGTTAGCACTGCAGCCTCACAGTGCCAGGGACCCGGGTTCAATTCCACCCTCAGGTGGCTGTCTGAGTGGAGTTTGCACATTCTCCCCGTGTCTATGAGAGTTTCCTCCGGGTGTTCCAGTTTTTCCCACAGTCCAAAGATGTACAGACTAGGTGGAATGGCCGTACTAAATTGCCCATAGTGCCCAGTGATGTTTAGATTAGGTGGGTTAAACATGAGAAATGCAGCAGTAGGGGAATGGATCTGGGTGGGATCCTGTTTGGAGGGGCAGTACGGACTTGTTGGGCCTTATTTGTCTAATAAAAACAAAGGCACAATTCATATTTGAGTGTTTTACAAATTCTGACTCCACCAATTTCAAATGCATCTCTTGGTACCTATGGATTCACCTTCACTGTCACTGGGTCAAAATACTAGAAATATCTCGCTGACAGTACTCTAGGTGTACCGATCCTAAAATGTACTGCAGCAGTTCAAAAAGGCACCTTCTCAAGGATAATTAAGAATGGACAATGAGTATTGGTCTAGCCAGTGATAGGGATACCACAATAGGGATTCTATGATGAAGACTGTAACCTGTTACCCCAGTAATCCAAACAGAATTCCATTTAAAGGACTAACTAAGCCTAACTCTAATCCTTTAGGGATGAGATTAAAAAAAACTGACTACAGGTATAAACTACTATCTGTATTTGCAGAAATTACACTGTTCAGGTAGAAACCTACTCACTGGTTTGATGCGTAACTTCTCATTGACAACTTCCAGGAGACCATGATTCCTGGACACTCGCTTATCGGAAACCTGAAAATGAAAAAATCCATTAAAAGAGTTATTTACTATTACAACAACATTGGATTTTCCTATTTGAATGCGCCATTCCCTTACTGAAAATAAATCAAGAATAGAGTGAACCAGAGCAGAAAATTTGTCAGACAGGTAGGGCGAGCAAGAAAATGCTATGAGAGGAGACAAATGATAAATTGGGAAATATATGTGGGTTTAGAGATTGGCAGTGGTAATGCCCCCATAATTTTTCTCCGTTGTGTGGTTTTATCCCTTTAAGATCCCTTATGGGGAATGTTGGTTGTATACGCCACATTCCTAATTGTTGCAGAGCCCCTGGGCAATTTAGTGGTTACACGGCAAGAGAAAGGAAGACCAATGACTGAACAGACACTCTCAAATTCAGCAACAATAAGCTTGCAGTTTCCTCATCTGTTATTAGAGATGAGGGTGCAGGCAGAGAGGTTCAGGGAGACAAATCATTGGAGAGAGATGGAGTGGAGATTTATCTTCACTTTCCAGGATTATCCTGGAGTAAGGAGACCCCATTCTGACAATGATTGATGTTGTATAATCAGGTTAGAACAAGAGATAGCTATGCCAATAAACATGCGTTGGACTACAGAAAGGTGGTAAAAACTCAAGTAAAACCAGAGGGAACAATTAAGATCAGGCTGTGATGGGTCTTCTACTGGACAAAATTATGAAACATGAAGTTGAGAACAACTCAGTGATTGCTGATGTGTGAAACGTTGGGATCTGGCAGCTGGGAGATATTTTTGTAAGTGTGTGCAACAAAGGAAGTGGGATTGAAAAGGAATAGTTATAATAGAAAAAATAGAGAAAGATCAGCAGGTCTGGCTTCACCTGTGGAGACAGAAACAGAGTTAATGCTGCAGTAGTGTATGACTCTACTTCCGAACAATAACCTCTTTTCTATTCACAGATGCTGATGAGTCTGCTGAATATTTCCAAGATTCATGGTTCAGTTTTCATTCTGATTAGTTATATTCTTACAATTGGCCACTCTTTAAGAGTAGAGAATGACAGCAAATTAGCCAGGAATTCCAAAATATTTCTACTGGAGACAAAGGCACTCAGAAGATGGGTTGAGACTAAGACTACTAATGCTACGGAGATGAAACTGTGCAGCATTTGTTCAGGACAGAAACTGAGATCAAAAGGCCAATGCTGAATCTATAGGAGGCCATGGTTGTGAACCTAGGTTGAGCCAGAGATCCAAAGCTGGCAGCAGAAGGCTTCAAGTTTGATCTCAAGGTCTTTAAGTTTATGAGAAGGGTTTTTAAGGGCAGAAGTGGAGGAGAGATTTTCAGAGTTTTGGTTTTCCCAAGAAATGAGTTACAAATGCAAAATCAAAAACAAAGTTGCTGGAAAAGCTCAGCAGGTCTGTGAAGGAAAAAACAGAGTTAACATTTCGGGTCTGGTGATCCTGCCTCAAAACTTTGTTTTTGTTCCTGATGTTTAACATCTCCAGTTCTTTTGGTTTTTAAAAATGCAAAGTGGTTATTTCCCAAGAGATACTCAGGAGAAACTTCCTCACTTGGAGATTGGAGAGGATGGGGACAGAGAAATATTGACACATTTAAAGGGAAAGCTGGATAGAAACACAAGGGAGAAAGGGTAAGGATACTCTGCTTGGGTTTGACGAGGAGGGTGAGTGGGAGCTCACGTGGAATGGGCATGAGCATGGGCCAGATGGGCTGAATGGCTTGTTTCTTCGGTAATCCGAGCGATCAGGTGAGATGCCATTTCCAGGGTTTTGTTTTGGGGTGGGGGATGTTAGGGTATGAAATCATTGTTAGAGCTGGTGGTCAGGTCAAGGGAACCCGTAAGGTTGGGTTTAAGAGTGGAGTAAGGGGATGGGGGGGGCGGGGGGTAAGGTCAGAGGTTGAGGAGGAAGAGGCATGGGACAGGTGTGAATGGTAGGGGTGAGAGGTAGGGCCTGAGGGACAGGGACAAGGAATGGGGCGGGGGTTGGTGGAGAAGGGATCTGGGGGGGTGGAGAAGGGACGGGGGCGGTCGTCTCTCACCCGGAGAAAAGGGCCGCGGCCTATGGCGGTCAGGCCTCCCGCGAGAGCGATGTTCCCGCTCCCGTCCTCGGGCTCCAGCTCCATCCTCCTCCCGTTCCTGGGAGGGAGCTCACATTCCTCCCCCTGGTTCCGACACAAGCTCGCCCTTCGCCGGCACCGGGAACGAGCTACACCGTAAGAACGCTCCGAACTACAACTCCCAGGCTCCTTCGCGGGGGCCTGCGCACTTGTGGAGGGCCGCCCACCCCGCGCGGCACGAATGCGGAAACGGTGCGCGAGCGAGTGACGTCGCAGAAAAACAAATATCAACGGCCGGAGATTTAAACTGAAAACAAACAAGATCCGAATAAAGTGAGAGTGAGACAGAGAGAGGGGGCAATGGGAACGGGAGAAGAGGAAGAGTGGGAATGGGGAGAGTGGGAAAGGGGAACAGGGAGAAGGGGGAGAGTGGGAATGGGGAGAGTGGGAAAGGGGAACAGGGAGAAGGGGGAGAGTGGGGATGGGGAGAGTGGGAAAGGGGAACAGGGAGAAGGGGGAGAGTGGGGATGGGGAGAGTGGGAAAGGGGAACAGGGGGAAGGGGGAGAGTGGGAAGGGGGAGAGTGGGAAAGGGGAACAGGGGGAAGGGGGAGAGTGGGGATGGGGAGAGTGGGAAAGGGGAACAGGGGGAAGGGGGAGAGTGGGGATGGGGAGAGTGGGAAAGGGGAACAGGGGGAAGGGGGAGAGTGGGGATGGGGAGAGTGGGAAAGGGGAACAGGGGGAGAGTGGGGAGGGGGAGAGTGGGGATGGGGAGAGTGGGAAAGGGGAACAGGGAGAAGGGGGAGAGGGGATGGGGAGAGTGGGAAAGGGGAACAGGGAGAAGGGGGAGAGTGGGAAAGGGGAACAGGGAGAAGGGGGAGAGTGGGAAAGGGGAACAGGGAGAGTGGGGATGGGGAGAGTGGGAAAGGGGAACAGGGAGAAGGGGGAGAGTGGGGATGGGGAGAGTGGGAAAGGGGAACAGGGAGAAGGGGGAGAGTGGGAAAGGGGAACAGGGAGAGTGGGAAAGGGGAACAGGGAGAAGGGGGAGAGTGGGGATGGGGAGAGTGGGAAAGGGGAACAGGGAGAAGGGGGAGAGTGGGAAAGGGGAACAGGGAGAGTGGGAAAGGGGAACAGGGAGAAGGGGGAGAGTGGGGATGGGGAGAGTGGGAAAGGGGAACAGGGAGAAGGGGGAGAGTGGGGATGGGGAGAGTGGGAAAGGGGAACAGGGAGAAGGGGGAGAGTGGGAGAGGGGAACAGGGGGAAGGGGGAGAGTGGGGATGGGGAGAGTGGGAGAGGGGAACAGGGGGAAGGGGGAGAGTGGGGATGGGGAGAGTGGGAGAGGGGAACAGGGGGAAGGGGGAGAGTGGGGATGGGGGGAGTGGGAGAGGGGAACAGGGGGAAGGGGGAGAGTGGGGATGGGGGGAGTGGGAGAGGGGAACAGGGGGAAGGGGGAGAGTGGGGATGGGGGGAGTGGGAGAGGGGAACAGGGGGAAGGGGGAGAGTGGGGATGGGGAGAGTGGGAGAGGGGAACAGGGGGAAGGGGGAGAGTGGGGATGGGGAGAGTGGGAGAGGGGAACAGGGGGAAGGGGGAGAGTGGGGATGGGGAGAGTGGGAGAGGGGAACAGGGGGAAGGGGGAGAGTGGGGATGGGGAGAGTGGGAGAGGGGAACAGGGGGAAGGGGGAGAGTGGGGATGGGGAGAGTGGGAGAGGGGAACAGGGGGAAGGGGGAGAGTGGGGATGGGGAGAGTGGGAGAGGGGAACAGGGGGAAGGGGGAGAGTGGGGATGGGGAGAGTGGGAAAGGGGAACAGGGAGAAGGGGGAGAGTGGGGATGGGGAGAGGGGAACAGGGAGAAGGGGGAGAGTGGGGATGGGGAGAGTGGGAGAGGGGAACAGGGGGAAGGGGGAGAGTGGGGATGGGGAGAGTGGGAGAGGGGAACAGGGGGAAGGGGGAGAGTGGGGATGGGGAGAGTGGGAGAGGGGAACGGGGGAAGGGGGAGAGTGGGAGAGGGGAACGGGGGAAGGGGGAGAGTGGGGATGGGGAGAGTGGGAGAGGGGAACAGGGGGAAGGGGGAGAGGGGGAGAGTGGGGATGGGGAGAGTGGGAGAGGGGAACAGGGGGAGAGTGGGGATGGGGAGAGTGGGAGAGGGGAACAGGACGGTGAAGGGGTATGGGGAGGAGATGGGTGGGTAGTGTGGGGTGGGCTCAGGGCGGAGGTGGCAGGTCATGGGGAGAGAGGGCAGGGGTAAAGTGAAGGGGAGCAAGGATGGGAGTAGGAGAGAGTGGGGGCAACTGATGTTGAAATGGGCAAGTAGTAGAAACCGAGAAGGCAGTACCTCCCAGAAGTCAGCAACTTCTCAAATTTCAAATCTAACATTGGCCTTGCTTTTTGTGCACCTTCTTTACAACCATAACTTTGTATTCCTTGCTCTGTTCAATCACCCTTTAATCTTTGTATGTTATGATCTGCCTGTACTGCATGCAAACAAAACTTTTCACTGTACTTAGGTACATGTGACAATAATAAATCAAATCAAATACATGTCAAATCAGGACAGTCATCATCTCCAGGTTATTAACCATGGAACATGATAAATGAGTTATTGGTTGTATGATGAACACCGAAAAGCATTGATAGAGGATGGGGTTTTAAAAAAGAATTGCCAGGTTAAACAACAAACATGTACAAAAAGGACAGGTTAAACTATTACAGACTAAAACATGAACTTTACAGATTCAAAGATAACACGAACAATACATGGATAAGCTGTGTGGACTGGTGTTTTACAAGAGATCTCTCAGTTTGAAGGTTAAGGTACAGACTCAGGTTATACAAATAATAGTGGTGGCATAACCTGGTGTAAATTGGTAATTTGCAATACAGAACCCAATGACATATTCCAGATTTACAGATAACAGGTGAGCAGATAAAACTCATATGCCAAACCCTTTCTGCTAGTAATGAAATCAGTAATTGCTCTAAAAAGTCAGCAGGTCTGGCAGCGTCTGGGGAAAAAACAGCAAAATAAACTTTTCAGGCCCAGTGACCCTTCTTCAGAACCTTCACTGGACCAGAAATGTTAACTAACCTTTATTTCTTCACAGATGCTGCCAGACCTGGTGAGTTTTTCCAGAAATTTTTGATTTTGCTCCTGATTTCCAATGACTGCAGTTCTTTGGATTTTCCTTTCTGCTAATACTCTGCTGTGCATCTTGAACATTAAAAAATCTAAAATAGGAATAAATCTGTAAACAATATTTTTCAGAGGCCTGCAGAGTAGTACGTGGCTTGATGAAAAGACACTGAGGAGCCAATAGACAACCAAAAGAAAGGAGACAAAAGAAAAGCAACAATGATGGTGATGGAAGAAATTCACAAAAAAGAAAAGATGAGTAACAAATAGATTGTCAAGAAGTTTGGTGACAAAGTCTTATGTCAGTAAGACAGAAAATCAACCAATAAGACTAGTTAAAATTTGATTTGGTTTGTTTTGAAAGATCTTTTGAGATTCTGGAACAAAAAACTATGCAAAGGTCTTGCAAAAGAAATAAGCAAATTGCTAATGGTGAAGACAAAACTGTTTTCTCCGCTGTGCAGAAAAAGCTACAAAATCGTTTTGATTTTGCCCAGTTTTTGCCTCAAGAGTTAACTCTGAAAATTTTCAGTGAACTGGACGTTCGAAGCTTGTCTAATGCTGCAATGACTTGCAAAGCGTGGAATGATCTGATCGAAACCAGTGACAGCCTTTGGTACAATCATTGCCTGACCATATTGGCTGTCTGCAAGCGGGAGCTGCAGTGGGATCGAGCACATGGACTTTCATGGAAGGTTTGTGCAATTGGCAATCATTTACATGAAAGTTTAGGCATTTTTATTGTCCAGCTGCCCCCCGGTTCCTTTTTACTCAGTGTTTCACTGACACTTTTGTTTCTCTTCTCTTTTTCACCAGTATTCTCCCTGCTGTAAGTGCAAACGTTATCAGAATGGGAACAGTTTAAGAAGAATGCTCATTCCATCCAGCAGGGAGCAGCGTGCACTTTTGATATAAATAATTATTAGCAAAGCACAGGATAGACAAATGTGGTAGTGCCAATGACTACATGAGATGAGGACGACTATGATAGATGTTAAGAGGATCTGAAAAGGCTGGTGGAGTGGGCACCATAGGGTAAACCAGGTAAACAGTGATGTAGTGATAATGTCTTTGGACTAGTACTACTGCTACTGCTCTGGAGATGTGGATTCAGTTGTGGACAGGCCAGTTTGGAAAGAACATGAAGGTTTTGGAGAGAATACAGATAGCATTCACTAAAATATTTCAATGGATGAGAGATTGCTGTTATGCAGGGAGAGTGGAGAAGTTGGAATTGTTCTCCTAAGTATAGAAAAGCCTAAAAGGAGATTTGATGAAGCTGTTTAAAATCATTTAAGAGAGTAAATAAAGAGGATCTATTTCCAGTTGATAACCAGTGGATACAATTCTCAGTTGATTAGTAAAAGCATGATGAGGCATAAGAAAATTATTTTTTGCAACAAGCAGTCATCATGTGGCATGTGTTGTTTTATAGACTGATAGAAACAGTTTTGAAAGGAAACCTCCAAAAGAGAATTAGATAAAGGATGAGAAGGAAAATGTTTCAGGAAAATGGGAGAAGAGCTGACTAGAGAGATCAACTTGATGGATCTTTGAAAGAGCTGGCACAGACTTGATGATCTGAATAGCCGCCTTCAGGATATTTTCTGGTCACCCTGTACAGAGATATTATAACACACCTGTAGAACAGGTACAATTTGAAACCAGGTCTCCTGTTATATTATTCAATGATTTTTATGAACTCTTGTGTTCACGATTTAGGATGTTTACTGTAACCACCTTTTATGATGTGACTTTCACAGAATAAGCAGAATATAAACAGAGTTGATCAATACCTGTAGAGAAAAGGCAGACTATTAGTTGAAAATAAAAATAGAAAATACTGGTATTACTGAGCAGGTCTTGCAGCATTAGATTGAGTGACGTTTAAGACAAAGTCAGTTTTGAGTCAGGACTGGTGAGATAAGGACAAAAGAAAGGCCTATGATAAAGTGGAAATCAGGAGGAACTGAATGGCAGAAGAGCTAAATCCAACGGCCAAAGAGAATAGAGGTGGGACAAGTAAGGAAACAAAAGATGTGCTGAGAGCAGGTGCTGCTGGCTGGAAAAAAAATTAAGAGAAAGGAATTAGAAACAGTGGTTGAGGAAAGGCAGGGAAAACTGGTCCAAGTGAAACTGAGAGAAGGGTATAAATTGGAGATTTCCACTTCAGGGTTAGAGGACTAATTCAGTCATCCATATACCGGAAAAAGAATTGAAGGAAAAGGCCTAAGTAGGACTGAAACAAGGAATGTTCCACATATCTGAAAAAAAGACAGGCATGGCTAGGATCCAAATGGATATGCATAGCAACACCTGTATGGAGGTAGTAAGATGAATTAAGGAAGAAATTGTTCTGTCAGATCACAGGTTCTGCCAGATGGAGGAGACTGGTGGTCAACAGACACTGTTCTTGTATTTTTCTTTCAATCTGGCACCTGATGTTGGCACATCACTTAAAGTTATACAGCATTGAAATAGACTGTTTGGTCCAGCCAGTCCATGCCATCCATAATTCCAAACTAAACTAGTCCCACCTCCCTGCACTTGGCCCATATCCCTCCAAACATTTCTTACTCATGTGCTCATCTAAATGTCTTTCAAATGTTGTAACTACACGCATTTACTAATTCCTCTTGAAGTTCATACCAAACACCAACCATACCTTGTGTTTAAAAAAAAAACAAAATGCCCCCATATCCAATTCAAATCTTTCTCCTCTCACCTTAAACATATCACCCCTAGTCTTGAAATCCCCCATGCTGGGGAAAAGACACCTGGCATTCCCCTATGTCTAGCCCTCTTGATTGTATAAATCTCTCAACCTTTACAATCCAGTGAAAAAAGGTCCCAGTCTATCTAGCCTTTCCTTATAACGCAAGCCCTCCATTCACAGCAACATCTTGGTAAATCTCTTCTGAACCCTCTCCAGCTTAATAATATGCTTCCCATTAAGGCCTGCTCTCGGCACATCTTTTCTTTTCTTCCTTGTCCCATCTTCGTTCTATTTGACCCTCAGGTCTAATTCTTCAATTTGTCCTGTCTTCCTATCACAGATCCTTTTGTTCTTGTCCTACCCAGCACCCACTCAAAACCTATTCCACCTCTTAAGTTCTGATAAAAAATTATCAATTTAAATCATTAGCTCTGTACCTCTCTCCACATACGCTGAGTGTTGCTAGCATTTTCCATTCCTATTTCAGATTTCTGACACCAGCAGTGTTCTGTTTGCAGGTCATTGTGTTTCTTTTTGTTAACGTTAATGAGCCATTGTAGTTTTTGAATCTCTTTATTTCACCATCCTGATTTGGAAATGTATCACTATTCTGTCATGAGGTGAAAATCTTGGAACTCCCTCCCTGACAACATTGTGGGTCTACCTACAGCACATGGACTGAAGTGGTTCAAGAAGGCAGTTCATGACCATTGTTCCAAGGGCAACGAGTAATAAATGTTAGCCCAGCCAGTGATGCCCAAATTCCTATGAATGAATAAAAAAAAATCCTTCTGGGTATTTTCTCAATTTCAGCATTTCTAGTAGTTTCTTCCTTCATACTACCCACATTTGTAGAGTTCTGCCATAATACTTGTTGCAATCTTTCTTACAAAATGAGTTTTTACTAGTATTAAAAGTTGGATTGTTCCATCCTGTAATAATTATTGTGCCCACTGCAAGCATACAGTGTACTTTAGTTTGGCATATTCAATGATTTGACTGACAAAGCAAGTCCTGAAGGGATTATGAGTGGAAGAAATGAAAACATCCACATCCCTGGGTTCACAATCATTATTATTTTTCAAGTTGTAGAAGCATAGGAAACGGATTATGGCCATTCAGCTTCTCAAGCTTAATCTGTCATTTTAAATAATGGATAATAATCTACCTCAATGCCATATTCCCATGCTAACTTCATATTCTTTGATATCAATAAAACCAGAAATCTATAAATCCCTGACTTTAACCTATTTAATCACCGAGCTTCCACAACCCCCTGGGGTAGAGAATTCCAAAGATTCATCACCCTGTAAGTGAAGATATTTCTCCTCATCTCAGTCCTGAAAGACTTGCCTGTTATTCTGACACCATGGCCCCAAGCTGTAGGCATTCCCCTCCCCACCCCCAAGCCAGAAGCAACGTCCTTTGTGCATCCAATCTGTCTATCCTTTTATGAATTCTGCAAGTTTTATAAGGTCACCTCTTATTCTTTTGAAGGTAAGAGCATACAGACCCAATATCCTTAATTTCTGCTCATAGGGCAGTCCCATCGTCCCAGGAATACCTCTATGGCAAGTAAACCTTGTTTAGGCAAGGGGATTAGAACTGCATGCAGTACTCCTAATGTGGTTTAACCCAGGTTCTATACAATTGGAATTTTTCCACCTCTGTGCTCAGATCCTCTTGTGATTAAAAATTAACATGCCAAATAGCTAGCTTTCACTTATTTTGGAACATGAACACCAAGGCCCCTTCAGAGTTACCAGTGTCTCAACTTGTTAGAAATACTCTGAACCTTTGTTCCTCCTGCTTAAGTGGATATTATCCCACTTATCCACATCATAGTCCATCTGTCAAGCTCTTGTCCACTGACTCAGCATGTCTAAATCCATCTGGGTCCCTGTGCATCCTCCTCACAACTCATAATCCCACCAATGATTTGTATCATCTACAAACTTAGAAATATTGCAGTCTGTCCCCACATCCAAATCATTTATATGGATTAGGAACAGTTGGGGGCCAAGCACTGATTCCTACAGTACCTCGCTGTCACAGCCTGAGAATGAACCATTTATTCCTGCTCTGTTTTCTGCCTGTTGGTAACATTCTGGAAAAGCACCATCAGGCTCATCAAACATGATTTCCCCATCATAAATCCATGTTGATTTTGCCCAATCATACAATTATTTTCTAAATATCCACAGTAAAAGCTCAGAGTATTTTTCTTACTCCTGAAATCAGACTGAAGTCTGTAATCCCCTACTTTAGAAGGTGCTTCCTTTATGATCTGACTTTATGCACCTCACTATATATTTTAATATTCTGTTCACTAAATTCACTTAATTAAATGCTTGGTCTTCTTTTGCTGAATTCTAAAATTCTCCCAATCCTTGGGCTAGCAACATTGTTCTCTCTTAGCCAGGAGTCTAATCCATTTTCTTTCATCTTTGGGACTTTGCATCAGTCTGAAATGGATTGAAGCTATGAAAATATTCTTTTTTCCCCTGTTTGAAGAAATTCTGCATGTAGTGTGGGCATTTTTAACCCAGTTTGAATCCAGGTTTATTCTATAATCAGCCATAGTGTTGGGATTGTAGGATTTCTCAGCCACCTGCATTCTATTTCTGGTAGCTGCGTAAAGTTTCCACATTATAGACAGAATTATAACCTAGCCATCATAACAAAGTTAATACTTTGCATTCATTTTTTGAAGCGAGATTTCAATTGCATCTTCCACAAGTAAATCTTTAACCCTAATACTGCTTTAAAAAATTAACGAGAGAGTTTTCCAATCTTCAGTCTTCCAAGAAATTGCAAAACGTGGTTATTACTTCACAGGACAGTTATCAAGCACGATTTCTCACCAAGCCCCAGTTGAAGATAGTGGACAGAAGATGAAAAGCTTGCTCAAAGAAGTCAGAATAACGAGCTTCTGAAATGAAGTGGAGAGGCAGACCGGTTTAGATGGGGAATTCCAGAATTTGAGGCTACGCTGGTCAAGCAATGAAAACTTGGGGTGGTTTTAAAATTGAATGACAAGGATACAAAGTAGATCAGAAAACATAATGGTTGATGGCTAGTCGTGGAGTTATACAGCACAGAAGCAGACCCTTTGGTCCATGCCAAACATAATCCCAAACTAACATCCCACCTGCCTGCTCCTGGCCCAAATCCCTCCAAATCTTTCCTGTTCATATGCTTACCCAAATGTCTTTTTAAACGTTGCAATTGTACCCATATCCACGACTTCTTTAGGAAGTTCGTTCCACATGTGAACCACCCGCTGCAAAAAAAATGACCCTCGTCTTTTTTAAATCTGTCTCCACTGACTTTAAAAATGGACCCCCAGTCTTGAAATCCCCTATCCTATGCAAAAGACAACTACCGTTAACTCTCCCTATACCCTCATTATTTTATAAACTTCTGTAAGTTCGCCACCCAACCTCTTACACCCCAGTGAAGAAGTCCTAGCCTGTCCAGACTTATTTATAACTCAAACCTTTCATTCCCAGTAATGTCCTGGTAAATCTCTTCTGAACTCTCTCCAGCTTAATAATATCCTTCCTATAACTGGGTGACCAGAACTGGATGCAGTGCTCCAGAAGAGGCCTCACCAGTGTCCTGTACAATCTCAACATAACTTCCCAACTCCTATACTCAAAGGACTGAGCAATGAACGCAAGTGTGCCAAACCATTTTTAACTGCCCTGTCTATATGTGACGCAAACTTCAAAGAATTATGTACCTGAATGCCTAAGTGCTTCTGCTCTACAATACTACCAAGGCAACATGGTTTCATAATAAATGATAACTTGTGTTGTATAAAATCATGCAATGCTGAAAAATAACAAAACTGATCAGCCATTCAGAAATGAAAATCAGATATGCATATTTAATGTGCAGCATTTTCATCAAATATCATTTTCTACTCACTGAAAATACACTATTGCCAGGTGGAATGATCTTAATTGTTCAGCTTTTATTTCATAAATGATAAAAGGAATATTAAAGTTGAGACATTTTCTTTTCTTAATATGTAGGTTACTCTGATGAGAAACTACAAGAAAAGCAACATAAAACGAGCATGGTTAGATGGTCAGTACAGTTACATTCATTCTGCAGCCGAGCTGTTGCACAACAGTATGTGTGAAATGGATGCCGATGCTTGGGGAGAGATACTGGAGGCTGAACTGGAAAGATAGTGTTGTGTTAATTTGGACTATTTATTGCAGCATCATGCACTCACAAAAAAAACTAAGAGCACTCGAATAAAAGTATTTGTTTTATTCATCAAATGGTTTATGTTTTTAAAAGTAGTAAACAAGAAATTTTATTGCATTTGTCATCTTTTAATTGAATACTTAAAGATGGAATTTATTTAAAAATTGCAATTTTATTGAAATATTTAAAAGTATAGATCCTTTTTTAAGAAATGTGTTCTACTGTTTAAGCACTTTTGGGTTTTTTTGTAAATTGATCGTGGAGATTGTGATAATAGTACTGTAATTTTGGTTCCTGTCTGTACTATACAGTCAGAAATAAACCTTGAAGGACATTGTTGTTTCGACTAATTTGTCTGCAGCTAATTTTCGTAATTCTGTAAGTCAGTCAACACCATAAAAAAAACTAATTGATTTTAAAGGTGTGCTACAAGAGTGAATATAATTGCTACTTTTTACAAATCTTAGTAATATTGAATAATTCTGTCAACACATTTGTTTCTGTTAACTTTGAGGTATTTATTACTGAAATAATGCGGTTGTCACATTCCTGATGACTTTGTTGATCAGTGCTAAGACTGAATAAAGCAGATTGAAAGGTTCACTGCTAGTCTGGGCCAGGTTAGCTATCCTCAGCCGAAAATACACTAGAAGTATTGTAGTTCACCTTTGTGCCTTTTGTAGGAACCAGGATAATAATCACTTTCGTTTGTAATCATGTCTTTTTATTCCTGGAATGTGAGTTCACTTGCTAAAACTAGATGGCATAGGTTTAAGGTAAGAGGGGAGAGTTACAAAAGGGTCCAGAGGGGCAGTTTTTTTTCATACAGGGTGGTGACTATCTGGAATGAGCTGCCGGAGGTAGTGGTGGAGGCGAGTACAACTTTGTTATTTGGGAATATTTAAACAGGTACATGGATGGGATAGGTATGAAGGAATATGGACCAAACGCAGGAAAATGGGATTAGTTTAATTGTGAAAATTGTAAGGCATAGGCAAGTTGGTCCAAAGGGCCTGTTTCCATGGTGTATGGCTATGACTCCCTCAAGTCTCTCCAGTCAGATGCTTTGAATCTATTAAATAAGTAGACTGTTATGAATATTGTCGAAGACTGGTAATTGCTTCACTCCTTCAGAAAGAAATCCTCTTTTTAATCATCAGTGGGGATAACCTGATTTCCCTGGAGAAGATTAGCAATATTCTTGACAACTGAGTGGATTCCTAGTCTATTTCTTAGGGCAGTTAAATCACCTACTTTGTTGTCAGTCTAGACTCCCTTATAGTCCTGCAGACTGAGTAAAGATGGTAGTTTTCCTTCCTGAACGGAAATTAAAGAACCCAAGGATTTTGTCTCAAAACCTGATAGTATCATGATTACCTTTATTTGTTACTTGCCTGTTATTGCAGATTTATTTAATTAATTAAATTTAAAGTATTCAGCTGCCATGGTGGAATTAGAGCACTTATGTAATAGATTTGGTCATTGGATTCCTAGTCTAATAGCGTGATAACCACTCACCACTATTTCACACTTGGGATTCTGAAGCCAACTGTAATAACCCACAGCCAGCTCCGTATAAACATGGAAACATAGGAGATAGGAGTAGGAGAAGGCCGAATGTCCTTTCAAGCCTGCTCTGCCTTTCATCACAATTATGGCTGATCATCCAACTCAGTAACCTAATTCTGCTTTCTACCCATAACCTTTGATCACATTTGCCCCAAGTGCTATATCTAGCTGTGTCTTGAATACATTCAATTTTTGGTGTCAGTGACTTCCTGTGATAATGAATTCCACAGGCTCACTATTCTTTGGGTGAAGAAATGTCTCCTCGTCTCTGTCCTAAATGGTCTACCCTGAATCTACCCTGTGACCCCTGGTTCTGGACACACCCACCATCGGGAACATTCTCCCTGCATCTACCTTATCTAGTCCTGCCAGAATTTTATAAGTCTCTATGAGATCTCCCCTCTTTCGTCTGAACTACAACAAAAACAATCCTAACCCAGTCATTCTCTCCTTGTAAATCACAGTAATCCAGATCAAACCTTAAACTTCTAAGCAGCAAATGGAAAACTTGCTTTGGAATTTATTTCACTTGTTTACTATCTTGCCTGTAGATAGCATTCAGTGAGATAAAAGATCATTTCAGTTGTCCTGTACCTGCATTTTGGGTGAACCTGGAGATTCCATTATACAGCATGTGCAAGACTATTAATGTGGAGGAACTCTTCAACTTTTACTTGAAAATAATTTTTGAATATTTATCTGCCAGAGACAATTCTCAGATTTAGAAGATGCATTCAACCCGTCAGGCTCTGCCTATAAGAAAAATACTGCCCTTCTCCTTTGTACACAACTTATTCAGACTCCCATTGTGCAAGAGCATAGTGCAAGTTGAAACAAAACGTATGAGCACAAGTGATAAAATCCCACATGTAGGAAGTGCAGACTTGCAAAATTTTTAATAAGATGTAGACACTTGTCTATATTGGCATGTACGTATATTAGTACACAGGAGTCTGCTCTTTGTAGACAGAAAGAACATATACATGCGCTTGGCCTGTTTCAACTCAACAAAGTAAGTGACAGCCATTTGCCGGTTCACGCCTAAGGCAATGCCTTGCCCGAGCAGACTAGTTTGAATTTAAATAAGCTTGGTAATTAACTGTCAGTCAACATCCAACTAGTGCATTCTCCATGGCAATGCCTCTGCCAAAGAGAGCTCACTTGTCAACCAATTAACATGCTGTTTTCACAGAGTATAAAAATGTAAATAATCCTAATGAGTGCAAACAAAAAAGCTTCAACAATTTTTCTGTATTTTTTCAGCACTATTAAGTTGACTCGTATTAAATTTGAGATGGGTAGACATTAACAAAAGATATTAGGGAGTGTGGGACAAAGGCGGGAATGTAGAGTTTGATTGTAATGAGCCATGATCTGATGGGAATGGCAGGACAAGCTTTTGAGGCCAAATGACCACCATCCCGAATGATTGTGTGTCTCAGGGCAACAGTATTCTCTGTATCTAACAATGGTTTAACCACTTCATATCTTGCACGGTGTAATCCAAGGGGACGACTTGTTTATGCTTACTTGAGCTTAATTGAACTTTGGAAAAGAAAATTATGTGTAAGAGTCAGAAAGGGTTATTTGCCTGGAAGACTGAGTTGTAGGAACAGGAGTATGGTGGCTCAGTGGTTAACACTGCTGCCACACGGCTACAGGGACTCAGGTTCAATTCCACCCTTGGGAGACTGTCTTGTGGAGTTTTTGCATTCTCCCTGTGTCTGTGTGGGTTTTGTCTGGGTGCTCTGGTATACTCCCAGAATGCAAAGATGTGTAGGTTAGTTGGATTGGCCATGTTAAATTGCCCTCAGTGTCCAGGCTAGTTGGGTTAGTATGGGAAATATAGGGTTACAGGGATAGGGTAGGGGCATTGTCTGGATGGGATGCTCTTCTGAGGGTCGGTGAGGACTCAATGGGTTGAATGACCTGCTCCCACACTGTGTAGGAGTAGGTCATTCATACCCTTGAGCCTGCCCTGCCTTTCAATAAGATTGTGGCTGAGGACAACTCTCCTAGATTCATGAAGACTCGATTCCAGCGTCATCTCTCTCCAATATTCAAATGAAGAAGGAAGTGTGAGATTGACTTGTGTTGCTATACTTCACACCAACAGTTGGTGATACAGCTCATAAATATACATGTGATTGTAGGAAGTAGAGCCTAGCTAATCAACTCAGCATAGACACAGTACTACACAGATAGTTTTAAAACATTGTTAAGTGAAAGTTGATCAAAAACAAAGTTTCTGCCAATCTATATTTCTCTTGTGTAGAATTAACAAATAGTGACATTTCAACAATACCAAAGATTGGATAATTGTGACTTTTCCATCAACTTTGAGTACTGAATTTTACAGTAAATAATTTTAAGGGGAGGCAGTGTTATCACTGGACTGTTAATCCTGAAACCCAGGTAATGTTCTAGGCTCCTGGGTTCAAATCCTGCCATGGCAGGTTGTGGAACTTGAATTCAGTTGAATTAAGTGTCTAATGATGACCATAAATCCGTTGTCAATTGCCAGAATAACCCATCTGGTTCACTAATGCCCTACATAAGGTCTGACCTGTATGTGACTGCAGACCCACAGCAATGTAGTTAACTCATAACTGCCCTCTGTGCAATTTGGAATGGGCAATAAATGCCTTGCCAGCAACACCCTCATCCTGTCAATGAATAAAGGAAAACAAAGTACTCTATCTTGCATGCCAAATGGCACATGGTAAATATGGACTAAAGACATCACAGAAAACTGGACATAGTTTATTAGTTAGTTGCAGTAAATGTTATATTCCACTTGCTGAGTTTATTCCTTATTTGTGCAAGAATAAATGTGACCTCATTTCTATCCCTCATGGGACACACTCCATTTAAACCAAACTTGGGATCAGAACTTTCTGGGAGAAAACAATTCCTTATTTTGTTAGCACTCTTGAAGAACCATACAGTTATGTAGAACAGACAATGGCCACTCTGCCCATCATGCACATGCTGGTTCTTTGACAGTGCTGCCCAATTCATCCTCCTTCCCCATAAGCACTGCATTTTTATCCTCTTTAAGTATTTATTAATTACTTTTTGCCACTATCAAGTTTATTTCTACCAACCTTCCAGTCAGCCTGTTCCAAAATGGCACTTTTCCTTCAGATGGAGATTGCAACCATGAGCACTGAACAGATTTTAAAAAAGCAACTTCAGGTTAATAGAGTGCCTCTTTACAGTTCTTTATATTGAATGAAGTACTTTTGAAATGTAGTCACAAACCTAGAAAATGAGGCTGTCAATTGCAGCACAGCAAGGTCCCACAGCGATTCATGTGATAATAATTGGAACATCCAGAGTGGCATGGTAGCTCAGTGGTTAGCCCTGCTGCTCCACAGTGCCAGGGATCCAGGTTTTATTCCACCCCTCCACCTCCCCAAATGACTGTGTAGATTTTACACATTCAGCCTGTATCTGCATGGGATTCCTCCGGGTGCTGTAGTTTCCTCCCACAGCCCGAAGATGTGCAGCTTAGGTGGATAGGCTTGCTGGATTGTCCATTCCAGGGATGTACAGAGTATGTGGGTTAGCCATGGCAAATGCAGGGTTATGGGGATAGGTTGGGGACGGGTGGGATTATCTTCAGAGCTTCAGCGTGGACTTGCTGGGCCGAATCGCCTGCTTCCACACTGTAGGGAGTGTTTGATCTGTTAACAGGGATGATGCAGACGGAGGCATGTGTGGAAGGAAAGCAGGAAAAGCTGTTCTTCTATTTTTGGAATCGCGTCATGAGACTTGAACCCACAAGCCTGTGACTCAGCAAGCTGCCACAGAGCTGAGGTTCGCACTTGATAACCATATTTCCAGCTCAAGACACGGCCTTGCTCTCAGTCAGTTTTCCAGCTGGGACAACAGCAATGAACTCAAGGGTTCCAACCTACTCCTCCAAGAACAATCCACTGATGTTTCTTCAATTGTAGATGTTTGACAGTCAGGGCTCACTGTGGTGATGTGTCGCTCTGATATCCCGCTGACCATCGACTGGGCCCTTTGTGTGTCCATGTTCACATGGGTACAGTAGCACAGTGGTTACATTGTAAGATGAAATTAATGCAAATTCAATCTGCAATGAAAAATTCATTGCTAATGGTGAGCATGAGGCTATCAGATTGCTGCCAAAAAAAATACTCACCTAATTTACATGTCTCCTTCAGAGCAGGAAGTCTGGCATTCTCCCCTTCTCCTACTGCATCCCTAAACCAGCCCAGTTCGTCCCCTCCCCCCACTGCACCACACAACCAGCTCAGCTCTTCCCCTCCACCCACTGCATCCCAAAACCAGTCTAACCTGTCTCTGCCTCCCTAACCTGTTCTTCCTCTCACCCATCCCTTCCTCCCACCCCAAGCCGCACCCCCATCTACCTACTAACCTCATCCCACCTCCTTGAC
This sequence comes from Stegostoma tigrinum, assembly GCF_030684315.1. Taxonomy (NCBI): domain Eukaryota; kingdom Metazoa; phylum Chordata; class Chondrichthyes; order Orectolobiformes; family Stegostomatidae; genus Stegostoma; species Stegostoma tigrinum. The sequence continues at coordinate 4,492,630 of NC_081362.1, read as the reverse complement.
CTGTCCATCTTCCCTGGACTGACCTATCCCCTCCTTACCTCCCCACCTATACTCTCTCCACCTATCTTCTTTTCTCTCCATCTTCGGTCCGCCTCCCCCTCTCTCCCTATTTATTCCAGAACCCTCACCCCATCCCCCTCTCTGATGAAGGGTCTAGGCCCGAAACGTCAGCTTTTGTGCTCCTGAGATGCTGCTTGGCCTGCTGTGTTCATCCAGCCTCACATTTTGTAGTCTGGCATTCTTACCAGGTCTGCCTGATCTGTGAGTCCAGGCATACAAAGCTTCCTCCTAACCACCATGTAAAGTGGTGAACAAGTCACTCTGTTGTGTCAAACCAATGTGAGAAAACTGAGTAGGGACAAAACCGGACAGAGCGCCGAGCAGTATGGAGGTACACCCTGATCGGCCAACACTGCGAACCCCTTATAATTAACACCTTGGGGAAGGGGTTGGGGGGGTGGTGGTTGGGGGGGGGGAAGCATGTGCCAAAATTGGGAAAGCAGTCCCTCAATATAGACTAACAACAGCCTGACGTAGTCCTGGCCTCAGTTTGAACAGGGCAGAGGAGCCCTCCAGCTGACAGGATGTTGAGAGGTTTGAGTTATGGGAAGTGGCTGGATTGACTGGAATTTTTCTCACTGGAGTGACTTAGAGGACTATAAAATCATGAGGAACATGAGAAGTTGAATGGCAGATGGCTTTTCCTTAGGGTGGATGATATCAACACAAAGGGGCATTTTTTAAGGTGAGAGGAGAAAGATTTAAAAAGATATTGGGGCAATTTTTATTCCACAGAGAGGCTCGCATGTGTGGAATGAACTGCCAGAGGAAGTGGTGGATGTGGGTGCAGTTACAACATTTGAAAGACATTAAGTACATGAATAAGAAATATTTGGTAGGATATGGGCCCAGTGCAGGCAGGACCAAAGGGTCAGTTTCAGTGCTGTATGACTCTATAACTCTATGACTACCTATGTTCAGCTGCTAAAGCAGCAGCTCTCTCTGTATTGGGAGAAGCGCTGAGACTATCAAGGGCATGGAATGTGCTCTGGCTGGGACATTCAATGTCCTGTATCAAACATAGCTCAGTAACATCATTTTATAGTCCACATGTGCCAGATTGGGCCTGGATCAGACTGTGACAAAACCAATAAAATGGAACAACCTACTTTGAACTCACCTGCATCTGACACAGAGAATTCTATCCATGTTGGGAGTGACCACAGCGCAGCCATGTTGGAGACAAAGCCTCATCTTCACCCTAACAACACCTTCAATTGTGTTGTGGGCCAGCACTGCTGTGCTGAATGGGATAGATTCACAACATGTCCAGCATTTCAAAACTGAGCAACCATAGCATAATGTAGCTCATCAGCAGTAACAGAATTTTATTCAACCATGCCTGAAACCTCATGGCCCAGCATATCCCACAGTCTACCACTACCAACAAGCCGAGGAAGCAACCCAGATCTTTAATGACAAGCAACACCAGGTCTGTCTAAAAATAAAAGGCCATCAGCAACATACAATGGCCAGTGGCCTCCTCTGCACCAAGTTTTGATTCTAAATTCAATGGAAACTCAGGACTAAACCACAGAAGCACCATGTAATGCACAGGGCTAAGCAATATCATAACCACAGATCAAATCTAACCTCTGCAGGGCTGCCACATTGAGTCATAAATGCTAGTGGATAAGGAAATGATGCATTGGAAGTTCATCAAATATCCCCTTTCTTGATGATGGAAGAACCCAGCATATCAGTGCAAAAGAGAAGTCTGAAGTATTCACAGCATTTTTCAGCTAGAAGTACCGAGTGGATGAACCACATTGGCCTCCTCCTGTGGTCCACGTTATCACAGATACCAGTCTTGAGCCAATTCGATTTATTCCATGTAATATCAAGTGACAAAAAAGCCAGTGGAAACTGCCACACCAGCACAGTTACATCAGTGGTATCTGCTTGGTAAAGTGGAAAGTAGACCAGATATTGGCAAGAGAAGGTTAGGAGTCGATTTGATAGAGTATACAAAATTATCATAGGTCTTATCAAGGGGCAGGCAGAGGAAAAACCATTCACATTGGCAAAGGGGTCAAGACCCAGAGGGCACAAAATTAATATGATTGGTAAGAATAACTGACAGCAACATAAGGAAAAGGTAACACAGTGTGGAGCTGGAGGAATACAGCAGAACACAGAGGGGCAGGAAAGTTGACCTTTCAGGTCGGGACTCTTCTTCAGTAAAAAGTCTTTTCATTAGAATGTGCAATGCATTGTCTGTGAGTGTGGTGAAGTCAGATTCAATAAGTCCTTTAAAGGAAAACTGGGTTGTTGTCCGAAGAGGAAATAGTTTCAGGTCTGCAGGAAAAAGCAGGGGAGTGGGTCTGGGTGAGTTGCTCTTGCAGTGTGGTCAGCATTGATACAATGGCCAAATGGCCTCCTCTGCACCAAGTTTTGATTCTAAATTCAATGGAAATCGAGGAAAATGCTCTCCTCTAGTCAGGGTCATCCCAAACCCAAGACAAGACAGTTGTTGGAGATCAATTATCCCAGGTCATCTCTGCAGGAATTCCTCAGCGTAGTGTCAACGACCCAGTTATCTTCAGCTGCTTCATTAATGACCTTCCCTCCATCATAAGGTCAGAAGTGGGGATGTCTGATGATAACTACACAATGTTCAGCACCATTCATGACTCGGATACTGAAGCAGTCCATGTCCAAATATAGCAAGACATGGAAAGCATTCAGAATTAGATTGGTAACTAACGAGAAACATTTGTACCACACAAGTGCCAAGGAATGACCATCTGCTACGAAAGAGAATCTAACTATTTCTCCTTTACACTCATTAGGATTACTATCATTGAATTCCTTACAGTCAGCGTTTGGATGGGGATGCCATGAACTAGAAACTAAACTGGACCAGTAGTGTAAATACATGACTTCAAGAGCAGGTCAGAGCTGGGAATCCTGAAGTAACTCACCTCCTGACTCCCCAAAGCCTGTCCACCATATTCCCCTATTTATTTATCTTCCCCTCCCAATTTTTGATGAAGGCCCTAGGCCCGAAAAGTCAGCCTTCCTGGCCCTAAGATGCTGCTTCGCCTGCTGTATTCATCCAGCTGCACACCTTGTTATTCTCGGATTCACCAGCATTTGCAGTTCCCATTATCTCTCATCTACAAGGCACAGGTTCAGGGATGTGATACTCCCCACTTGCCTGGATGGGTGCAGCCCCAACAACACTCATGCAGCTTGACACCATCCAGGACAAAGCAGCCCGCTGATGGACACCTCATCCACTACCTTGAACATTCACTGCCTCCACCTCTGATGCTCAGTAGCAGCAGTGTGTACCATGTACAGGATGCACTGCAGCAACTCACCAAAATTCCTTCCGTAGCACCTTACAAATCTGTGACTTCTGCCACCTAGAGGACAAGGGCAGCAGATACATGGGAATACCATGACAAGCAAGTTCCCTCAAGCCCATTCACCATCTTTTCTTGCAAGTATATCTTCGTTCCTTCAGTGCCACTGGATCAAAATCCTGGAGTCTCCTTCCTAAGGATATCCCTACACTCTGTAGATGGCAGCATTTGAAGAAGGTGGCTCAGCATCACCTTCTCCAAGGGCCAATGGGAGTGGGCAATATATGTTGAACTTTTCAGCAATGCCGACGCCCAGTGAATGATCAAGAAAGAACTGACGGAACAAATTGCCTCTGTTTTTGGAAAGAACATATAAACTTACAAACGAGGAACCAGAGTGGCTGCTCACCCCATCAAATCTGTTCTCCCTTTCAATAAGGTCATGGCTGATCTGATTTCAACCTCAACTTTACATTCCTGCATCTCCCGCAATAATCAGTTGAACCCATGGGGATCAAGAATCTATTTGCCTCTGCTTTAAAAATGTCTTGAATATTCTGCATCCTCTGGCTTTTAGAAAGGGAATTCCAACCTCTGTCTTAAATGGGCAAACCTTCATTTTAAACTCTGACCCCCCAGTTCTAGTTTCTCCCAGAAGAGGAATCATTCTCTTCCACATCCAGCCAGTCAAATGCCCTCAGGATTTTATATAAGAAACAAAACACTAGCAGGTGCCTCCAAGAAGACTATAAACTATCAGCGTTGACCTTGCTTATCTTGTTCATCGATTTCTTCACAGATATGTTCTATGATATTCTTTGCACATGAGGGAATTACAAGGTAAGTGGCCAATCAAATGTTTTTCTTTTTCACATGGGGAGTTCCCACCACTGGACCAGTTCGATGGACCCGGTCAGCATTCTGTGACAGATGCCCCTTTGAGTGAGTTGGCAAAATTCAGGTGCATCCGTCATGGCGCAGCTCACACCTAAAAATGTGAGTTATTGCTGTTCTGGATGTTGACAGGAGGTAATCCTGTTGCTAGTGGTACATGTCTACAATCTGCCTGATAACATGAGAGCAGCAGATACGGATTCTGCCGAGCACTGTGTAGATTAAAACAAATTACAGCACCAAAAACTGGCCATTCAGCCCAACTGGCCCGTGCTGGTGTTTATGTGGCACACAAGTCTCTCCCCTCGCCCCGCTCCTCTTCATACTATCCTATCAGTATATTGTTCTATTCCTTTTCCTTTCGTCGGCTTGTCTAACTTCCCCTTAATCAGTAGTAACTCCCCTCTGTAGTATCAAGTTCCACTTTCACACCACTTTCTGTGTAAAGAATTTCCTATTGAATTGCCCTGCAAATCTGTTAGCAGTTATCGAATATTTATAGCCTCCTGGCTCTGATCTTCCTGACAAGTGGAAACATTTTTACTCTGTCAAAAGTTGCACAATTTTAAAATCCTCCATCAGGCCACCCCTCAAGTCTTCAAAGATCACCAGCCTCTTCAATATTTTCAGAGAAGTATAATGTTCTCAAATGCCCTGCATCTTGTTTAGAAAGTGGAGATTAGAATTAAAAGCTGCCGATATTTTACCGCGCAGGTGAAAGACAAAAGCTGGAGACTTTTCTCTGAGTTGGCACTTCACAGCCTTTGGCTTTCAACATTGAGTTCAACAGATTTAGACCATGAGTTCTGTCCTCCATTTTTATTACCTCTCCCCACCACCAGCAATATCTGTTTCTTGCTTTCATGTTTTTGCTTTTAATTGGAGCTGATCTGTTTTCTGTGATTAACATCCATTCTGAACAAATACTTTGTAATTTCCACAGACATTAACACTCACTTAGGGTTTTGTTTCGTGACACATGTGACCCCCAGCCATCACCCACACCCCAACCAACACAACCCTTCCCCAAACCCCCACCTGGGCCCTCTAACCGTCCTCTAACCTTCACTTCTGTTCCATTTGTCCCTCCCCACCCTTTTCCTTCAGCATTAAACCCATCATTTCTCCACCTACCTCTTCACTTCCAAAGTCTACCACCCTCAAAGCGATATCTCTGCCTCTTTTGTCTTTCCCTCTCTCTTTCCATGACTTTTCAGACTTGCTGAGTTTCTTCAATCTTCATTAATCTTCATCAGGGAGACCAGAGCCAGGAAGTTATAAATATCCAGGAAGCTATAAATATCTGCTAACAGATCTGAAGGGGAATTCAGTAGGAAATTCTTTGCACAGAAAGTGGTGAGAAAGTGGAACTTGATCCTACATGGAGGAGTTGGGTTGAATATTATAGATTAAGGGAAAGTTAAACAAGCAGATGAAAGATAAAGGAATAGAAGAATATACTACTAGGATAGGATGAAGAGGAGCGGTACACAGGGGGAGACTTGCTTGTATTGATTTCTCGCTCCAATGTAAAAGCATCCTTGCCTAAAAATTCTCTGCCTTGTGACCAAATGCATCTACGGCCTCACATCTCTTGATCGATGGAACCTCCTTCAGCCCCACAATCACTGCTCCACTGATTCTCACCTATAGGGCACCTCTCATTTTAATCGCTCTACCATTGGTGGCCATGTCTTAGCTGCCTGAGCCCTCCCCAGACCTCTCCACATTTCTTTCATACAGTCATAGAGCGTAGAAACAGTCCAAGTTGTCCATGCCGACTGGATATCCTAAATTAGTATAGTCTCATTTGCCAACATTTGGCCCATATCCCTCTAAACTGTTCATATTCATATACCCATCCAGATGCCTTTTAAATGTTGTCATTGTACCAGCCTCCACCACTTCATCTGACAGCTCATTCCATACACACATCACCCTCTGTGCGAAAGCGTTGACCTTAAGTCCCTTTTCAAACTTTTCCCCTCTCACCTTAAACCTATGCCCTCTAGTTTTAGAATCCCCATATCCCTGGGGAAAAGACTTTGACTATTCACCTTATCCATGACCCTCATGATTTTATAAACTTCTATAAGGCCAGTCTTCAGCCTCCAACGCTCCAGGGAAAATAGCATCATGCTGTTCAGCCTCTCCCTATAGGTCAAACCCTCCAGCCCTGGCAACATCCTCGTAAATCTTTTCTGAATCCTTTCAAATTTCACAGCTTTCAGCTTTTACCAAGATCGTTAAAGCCTACCTTTGTGACTCCAGCTTTTGTTATCTCTCCTAATGCTTCCCCATGTCATTCAGACTCAATCTTAGTTGGGCTCCCTTATGTAATGGTCTTGGGATCTTTTAGTTAGTGTGACAAAGGGCTTGCCTAAAAGTTATTGTTGATGTTCATAAATCATTTCAAAGTCAGATTTGCACAAAATTCATGACTGTGTGAATATATTTCATAGTTCTTTACAAATGAAACATTTCCTGTGTGGTCATGAGTCTGGTCAGCTAAAATAAGGGCTATGAGTGTGTGACAGGAAATGAGGAACTTGCAAGTATTTGAAAGTTACCTATAGAATTGAAGGGAAACGTACTGAGCTTAGGGGGTTGAGGCCATGTATTCATTTGATGTTGCAGTTTTTGCGATACTTACCCAGTGATTGAAAAGATCAGAATTGTTCCAAACAAGATATTATGAAAGAAAGTTTAACAACAAGCCAATTAAAGGAGCAGGAACACAGGTTACTGAAAGTCTGAAGAGAGATATAAGGTTTTGAGTTGAATCTTAGAGGCAGAGCAAGAGCTAATAGAGTCTGAAGGAGGGAACTCCAGACTGAGTACACCAGGCAGACAAAAGGAAGTTTCATTAATTGGATTCAGGGATGCACAAGAGATCTAAATTGGGAGGAACGTAGAGAGCTCAGAGGCTCGTGGGGTTGGAGGCAATTATGGAAATAAGGAAGGCGGAGACCAGGAGGGGTTTGGAATTAATGATGAAAGCTTTGCCATTGCACATTTCTCATTTCAACTCCTTTTGGAATTTAACTGCCCAGGAGAGCACTCTGAGAGACACTCAAAAACCACCCTTTACAATCAAACAACATTCAATTGCTGCTTGTGGGTGGGAATGGTCACACTTTTGTTAGGGTCCAGGTGAGGCCAGTAATAGCCCCTGAGAGCTGCTTCCTCAGTGAATTCTCTCTCCTTACACATTATTTTTAAGCCATAGAATCCCTACAGTATGGAAACAGGCCACTCGACCCACCAAGTCTCACTGATCCTATGAAGAGCATCCCATCTGAAACCACGGCCCACCATATCCTTGTAACCCTGCATTTCCCATGGGTAGCCCAACTAGCCTGCACATCCCT